>NC_046983.1:15676929-15936929 GCF_009769545.1 Cyclopterus lumpus | reverse complement strand
TTGAGTGAATGAGTGATGAGTGAGTGATGAGTGAGTGAACCCTTTTTAATTATACAATTTGATTTAGTAAATTCATGTTTCATTAATCTTAATTATATCTTTTCCTACAGGGGTCTTGACCGTTTTAGCCCATTAACTACATATAGACTCAACACGCTGCTTATAAATACAACATTATTACAACGTGAATAATAATAATGAATAATAACTGCTATTTCCAACAATAAGGTAGAGAATGTCAGCTGAAATGGCCAAAATAAATATTCTGCCTCCCCTCAGCCACTGCTGGACATTATGAATCCATATTTAATGTTTTCAGATATTTGAAGTGACACAAACTGAACATCCTGGTGCAGTTCAATTGTCTACCAATGACATCACTTCCAAAATGGCTGCCTGGCTGTCCAAACTCAAACTAATTTATATATTAAAAGTTTTTTAAATATTGTTGTGCCAGATATGTCATATCATACTTATAATTGTCACGTATATTTGTCACAATAAAAAAAATAGTAATGAGGTGCTCAATTGATTTAGCTGATTCAATTATTTGTAACTAAAATAAATGATGTTGTTGAATTCAAAACACATTTCAACAAATGTAAATTGTTTAAAAATGGATTACATTATTTGTAAAATGTATTATGAAAGACATTTTGCATGTCAGTAAATAAAACACAAACCAACCAGATTTAACTAACCTGTTTTGGTCCTATTTCAAAGTAATTTTATTTTTGTTTGACTAAGAATGAACAATGCACTGAATCATCAAGGAGAAGACTTTTTGTCTTTGTTGTTGGGTAACCATAACCAGAAAAGTTATCATTTTAATATGTGTTGTGGAAATCCAAATAAAAAGGCACAAGTTCATTGATTTTCAAATAAGGAGTATTTATACATGAATGCCCTTTGTGACATACAATATATATTTAACATTTCAGATCTCTGGCTCTAGGGGGTAGTATTTAGGACCTATTTTCAGAAATGTGTTCCATGTGGTCCATTTAGTCTGTTTAATCTCCCCATCATAAGGAACATGGGTTTAGGTCCTTATAGAAACATCTGGTGCACCTTAGTACATGTGAGGATATGATAATGTCTTGCCTCTAGAGGGCAGCAGAGGACAGCCCATGGTCATGGTGACGGTGCCGATACAGCTATATGTATATATATATATATATATATATATATATATATATATATATATATATATATATATATATATATATATATATATATATATAGACAGTTAGTTTCTTCCCTAATAACATACAGCCAGTCATTCCTCATTGAAATGATACAATGAGCAGAGAACTAGTGATGACTTCAGAACACAACAACGCACTGCTGGATTCGATCAGATTAGAGGATGGATGGGGATTAGAGGATCCACTTAACAGGATTTAACAGGACAGACTGTTAAATGCTTTACCGCTTCTGGAATGGGAACATTTGGGATTTCTCCAGGGTTTCTTTTTGAAATTGTACTTTGAAAGTAGTTTTTTCCTCAATTAAACGGCTGAAGTGTGTTTGCCAAAGGACATTAGTGGTAATGTCGGACCCAATATGGTCAAATAAGTGTGTCCCAAGGAACTACTGTGTTGCCTTTGAGGTCTCCATCTGAGCCTGTTAAACGTCTCACATATCTAAACAAGTGTTTAATGCCCGAAGAGGCTCAATGTTTAAGATTTCACAAAAAAACTTAGAATGAATTCCAAAAATGAAAACACATTTGTGCAGCAGAGCTTTTTCTTCTTTTCTTAATCACCTCGTGACCTTTTGGAGGGTAACATTAATAATTTGAGGGTTAGGGTTGTTATTTCATTTTAAAGCCTTTGCCACACGACGTGTCGTTGTCATTGTGCTGCTGCAAGTATACTAAAGTAAAGGATGTGAATACTTGTTCCACAGACACAGGTGACATGTCCCAGACACGTACTACTGTACATACCGGCTATTAAAGGATGTACATGTGCATCCTGCCCAGTGGCCCCCTCAGCCAGGATTTGTGGGTTCAATTCCCATCTGGGGGCATTGATGGCAGGTTAGAGGGGATTTAGAGGATTTGAAATCATCCTCTGCTGACAGTGATGGCAGCTGTGTGCTCTCTTCCATAAGTCAAACAGTGGATTAGGCCTAAATTACCTCTCTGAAATCAGGGTTTATTGAATGATATCATACATTTCACTTTGAATTATTTGTATTGTTTTCCAAGATGCTCATTTATTCTTTGCTTAATTCTTCACCAAGATCAGACTCAAAACTGTAGAGGAGAGACCAGAGGATCAGAGCAGCGTGCATTCTGGGTACAAACAGGATGGTCCAATGTAGTCAGGAGAAACTAGAGTTACCTGGTCAATTAGATGTTCTTAACTGTATTATATGGTGTGTGTGTGTGTGTGTGTCTGTCTGTCTGTCTGTCTGTCTGTCTGTCTGTGTCTGTCTGTCTGTCTGTCTGTCTGTCTGTCTGTCTGTCTGTCTGTCTGTCTGTCTGTCTGTCTGCTCTTTGATTCACAGATGTGATTCCACACATCAGCTGTAGCAGGTCTGATCCTCGAGATGGAGCCCGCACGTAGCAATTTACACAAGGAGACTAAAATCTATTCATCAAGCTCGACACAGCATACCGAGAGGAAAACGGATGTTCAGTTATGTTTCCTCCAAAATACAGGAATGGATTAAAGATGACCATTCAGCGACCAACAATACCAGATAATTCAGATTGAATCAAATATAAATTAATATAATATGATCAATGTACGTAATTAATAAAGGGGGTTTACAAAGTTTTCGACATCCAATTAATCATACCATATTCTATAAGAAATATAGAGAATTGCATTTCTTGAATGTTTGACATTCATTGAAATATCTTGAACTTCTGTGTATGGTTGTTAACAATATTGCCTGCACGATCAGCAACTCAGGATGGTACAACACCATTATTTACTTTACGGCATCTGGCGTTACAGAACCACACACATGACGGTTATTGGGCTTCCTTGGAAAGATGAACTAGCATATTAATCATCAGAAACAAAAACAAGAACAAACACGGGCTCTCTTCCGTCAGGGTTCCCCGTTATATTTCAGTTCATTATACTTCATTGTATATTTCCCCCAAACATAATTACATCACGAGCGAGACAATTGAATCGTGTTAATTGGGGTTTTATTTTGAAAGGACACCACCGGGTAACAGATACTGTCCATGACGTGTGACTTGACTGCGGTGAACTAATCAGTGTTGAAACGCAGCAGGTCGCGACGTCCCCGTCAACTCCAGGAGGAAGCACGAGTCGAGAGGAGCCGAGCAGCTTCAAACGAACCCGACGTCTGCTTTCACTTCCTCCGCCGGACGGCGACAAGTGGCACTTTCTCCACCGGAGGGGGAGCCGGGTTTGTGGGGAGAATTAAAGCGACTGAGGCGTCCAGTTTCCCAAGTTGTTCTCCGCTCACCTCATCATGGCTTCAACGACCTGCACCAGGTTCACCGACGAGTACCAGCTGTACGAGGAGCTGGGCAAGTGAGTGTTCTTCTTTATGTTGCTTAGTTGCCTTAATGCCCTCAATGCCCTTAATGCCTTAATGCCCTTAATGCCCTCAATGCCCTTAATGCCTTAATGCCCTCAATGCCCTTAATGCCCTCAATGCCCTCAATGCCCTTACTGCCCTTACTGCCCTTACTGCCCTTAATGCCTTAATGCCTTAATGCCTTAATGCCTTAATGCCTTACTGCCCTTAATGCCCTTAATGCCCTTAATGCCTTACTGCCCTTAATGCCTTACTGCCCTTACTGCCCTTACTGCCCTTAATGCCCTCAATGCCCTTAATGCCTTAATGCCCTCAATGCCCTTAATGCCCTCAATGCCCTCAATGCCCTCAATGCCCTTACTGCCCTTACTGCCCTTACTGCCCTTACTGCCCTTAATGCCTTAATGCCTTACTGCCCTTAATGCCCTTAATGCCCTTAATGCCCTTAATGCCTTACTGCCCTTAATGCCTTACTGCCCTTAATGCCTTACTGCCCTTACTGCCCTTACTGCCCTTAATGCCCTTAATGCCTTACTGCCCTTACTGCCCTTAATGCCCTTAATGCCCTTAATGCCTTACTGCCCTTATTGCCTTACTGCCCTTAATGCCTTACTGCCCTTATTGCCTTACTGCCCTTAATGCCCTTAACGGCTCGTTGACGCCCATGTGCGCGTGTGTGTGTGGGCACTTCCTGTCTGGAGAAGTCGTCTTGTCGTCGTGTGGCACCAGCATGTCCCAGTCCACGTCCAAACACGCAGACCCGTGTGTGTGACGTCAGAAGGGACCACCCGAGACGGTGGCGTCCGCCTCCGGTCTGGAGGAACCGGGATGTGTTTCCCACTCATTCGGGCTGCGCGTGCATGTGGCTCCATTCACACAGCAGCTCTATGTAGATGGTAGTCATGTGTTTCTGTGCATGACGGGCACGTCCACGAGACGTGTCCACACAGGTAAACACAGGTGTTTTGGTCGCCTTGGGGCGTGGCTCTACTGTGTGAAATCATGTGAAGTGCAGCGCATGAATACACGTCTGTAATAAGATGTAAGGAGGCATAATAATAATAAAGAGCATTAAAAGCACATGCAGGTTCCTGTCTGTGGTAACTGTGATGGTGTCTGTGACTGACTCTGACTCCTCTGTAGGGGGGCCTTCTCTGTGGTGAGGCGCTGCATGAAGATTTCCACGGGGCAGGAATACGCTGCCAAGATAATCAATACAAAGAAGTTGTCAGCCAGGGGTGAGTACAGTGTGTGTGTGTGTCTCACAGCTCCGTCTTTCACAAGCCAGCAAAGGCCGCATCGAGGCATGATTGAGAAAAACAACTCTCCTTGTTTTCTCCTCCCAATGACCTTTTGGACTGCCGGTCCAGGAAGCAGAGGCAGAGATAGGGGGTTCCTAGCAGCGTCAACAGCTGTGTAAAGAAAAGCAAAAACGAGAGTGAAAAAAAAAAGACTACACATGTTGGAACTGTGTGTGTGTGTGTGAAAGTCCTGGTTTATAAAATAATTCAGGTTTTATTGTCATACTTTTGGCCACCCCTCCTATTGATAAGACGGTGTTGTCATTGAAACGAAAGCCTCGGGTTGGACGAGCCTGTGGAAGAGAAAACAAAGGTCGGTGCCACATTGGTTAAACTTGTGCATTAATCTAGTTGTTGAGCATTCACAGTTTTCCTCATAACGGAGGGATGATGCTCACTCAGTTTGAGCCTGAATGTTGGTATTTCTTTGATGATTGTGTTCCACCTATAACATTGAATCATATCTTTGTTTGTTTTACCGACGAGAGTCTAGTATTCACAAAGTGCTGACCATGTGTATATGTTTTCATTAACACAACAATAACAACAATCAAAAACAACAATCTCCGTTTTTAACTTTTCCCAAAATTATATGATGACATGGAAATGGCAGTAAAAATGGTCAGGAATGTTCAATTACGCACAAATTCCTTTAATTTCTTATTGTTTTTTTGTACATATGTTTACATAATATGGTATTCCTACATTTGCATCACTATAATACATAACAGTCCTGTCTATTCCTAATCTCTGTGTGTCCAGCTGGTATTTGTGGCACACTGAGATGCTGAAGAACTCAGTCATATTCCTTTCATATGAAGGCATAGTTGACCCAATAAAGCTGATTCTCATCCTCATAGATGAGGCCTATTGTGAATTGGGTCCCGGTTTAGATCATCTCACTAAACCCTTGTCTTGTTACCAACTTGTCTGATCGATTTTGGTGATGATGACCAGCCACAAAGACGGCACAGCCACATCCAGCAGTGCCCTGTCAGACCAGCTGTCAGATACTGAAGGTCACGTTAAGTGAGGGGAAACCCCGACTGGCTGCCGAGGCTGCTGCTGCGTGATGAGAAGCTCCTTTAACTGGGGAGGCTCTGTGTCTGTAAGCCTTCACACCAAAGGAGTGCTTTCACCTTGTACCTACAACATCAGGAAGACTTCTGTTTGACAAAGTGTTTCTTTGCGATCTCTGTTTTCTGAAAGTACAAAGTTCTTATCGCATCTTTGTGGTCAACTGTGGCTCAGTGGTGAGCAGGGCCGTCCTTCAATCGGAGGATCGGTGGTTCGATCCCCAGCTCCTCTAGCCCATGTTGATGTGTCCTTGAGCAAGACACTTAACCCCAAAATGTCTCCCCTAGCTGTTCTACAGTGTGTGAATGTTAGTTACTGCTGATGGACAGGTGGAACCTTAGCTCCTCCCATCAGTGTGTGAATGTTAGTTACTGCTGATGGACAGGTGGAACCTTAGCTCCTCCCATCAGTGTGTGAATGTTAGTTACTGCTGATGGACAGGTGGAACCTTAGCTCCTCCCATCAGTGTGTGAATGTTAGTTACTGCTGATGGACAGGTGGAACCTTAGCTCCTCCCATCAGTGTGTGAATGTTAGTTACTGCTGATGGACAGGTGGAACCTTAGCTCCTCCCATCAGTGTGTGAATGTTAGTTACTACTGATGGACAGGTGGATCCTTAGCTCCTCCCATCAGTGTGTGAATGTATATGAATGGTTGAATGATGTCATGTAGTGTTAAAGAGCTTTGAGTGGTCGGGAGACGAGAACAGCGCTCTTCAAGTACCGGTCCACCTCCGGAGCAAGTTCATCTGTGTTTTCATTGTTTGTATTGGGCCTTGAGCATTGCATTGTTGTCCTGTGAGGATGCGTTTGTGCCATCAGTTGAAGTACACTGTCAGAATATTTGAAAGAAAAAGCCCCCCTCCTCCCGCCGGGCAATCAGTGGGCCGTTGGTATGGAGATAGGACTATGCTTGGATTGAGAGCAGCATTGGTGTGACTCCTCAGGGTGCAGCCTTTGATTGGATCCTGAGTGCACACGGTGTCATAAAGGAGCAGTCTTCAATAGTATAACAGACTTCGGTCTCATTGTGTTTGGAGTGTCATCGCTGCTTTGTTAGTGGGCTCGTTGGCACACTGACACTTTAGTTCCCTCTTGTTCTGAATGAGTAGAGTTGGTAGTTAAAAGAAAGCATTTTGATATCAGTGGCAGTCAGACGGTGGACGTGATGCACGTCTGTTTGCACGACAATCGGTGGACGGGTTTGTTATTATATATATATATATATATATATATATATATATATATATATATATATATATATATATATATATATATAATATTTTTGTAAATGCACTAATGGTCATCCCTGAAACATCGCTGCAATATCGATATCAAGGTATTTGGTCAAAAAATATCGTGATATAAAAATTTTAAAAAAGGTCTATTGCCCAGCCGTACTTGGTTCAGTTGATGAAATATGTTCTGCTCTAAATCATGATTTAGATTGTCATTTATTAAAGCGAAGTTTCATATTTAGTTTAAGACTAAATATATATATATATTTTTTTTTTTTAAGTATCCAGAATTACAAAAACACTCATGTTCTGTATCTACTTGGTTCCGGTGCTGTAAACCAACAAAGCAGCAGATGAGTTGATGAGAGTTCTGAAGCGTCTCAGAACAAAAGCAGCATTTACCATGAATCGTTTTTTTTGTATGAACAATGATTTATCTTCCATATTAGCTGTGTGACACAAGATATGAAAGCATTTCTTCTGTCTCGGCACCGTCTCCTTGTTTTGGGCCGTCAAGCAGAAGCCAGCTTTTCTTTCTCTTCTGAATGTTCTAATCAAGCTTTTTAAAACATTTTTATTGTCGACCTTTTTGAATAAATACAAACATTTTTTGATTTTCAACCGTAGTTAAAATGTGTAAAACGCCTCAACATGAAACAAGAGCCCTGATGTACGGAACATGAAACTAAAACGTTATCCAGATGTCCTCAACTGTCAGCTGAGGCCTGTATGGGGGAAAGTCGGCCAGTGGTTCAACACGGGCCGAGTGACGCTTGGACTCGGCCGAGTGGAAATGATCACTTGACAAACCCACCGGGCTGTGGAAACGCTAGCTTCGGTTCAGGAGCCAGCCATTCTGTCGTTGTTCTGGAAAACACCCGAGGCCCCAGCCGCTCGCCGTGAACTCTTCATTCCCATGGAAACAAAAGAGATGGAGGGCTAAATATAGTCTGTGGGGTAATCTAGGCGTTGAAGTATATTACAGTCTTTGTGCTGGTAATTATGCAAGTGTGTGTGTGTGTGTGATGCTGTCAGGGTTCTATGGAACAATGAACACTAATATGATTTACTGAGTTTGAAATGGGCCATTTTCTCGTTTCATTTAACAGCGCTGAACACACACACACACACACACACACACACACACACACACACACACACACACAAGCTGCTCTTTATGTCGGCTGTAAGCCCGGCACCAGGGGAGATGACCCGACCTGTCTGTGGTTTCCATCACGACTGGGTCAGCGGTACCTAAATCCTCCTGTACATGGTAATTGAGCGTGTCTCGTCATTGTATCTGCAGCTCATCCCTCAGGTTCTGGTTGACCCATATGGCCGGCCTTGTCAACACAAGTATAAGTGCTGACTCAGAAAGCCCTCAGTGTCCCTGTCACCATCTACAAAGTCTTAAGTGCGTCCTCTGACCCTAATTGCCTCCATCAAAGACCGTAAGCTGATTGCACTTAATAATTTACACCATTCTCTCATGAAGAAAATATTTGGTGGGATTTTGTGTGTGTGTGTGTGTGTAATCTACATTACGTTGTACAATGACTGTAAAAGGAATTGGAGGGGGAAATGATTTAGTCCATTGTCATGAAATATGAACCTTTTTCTGCCTTTGTCCATTCCTACCACGTCTCCCGGCATCACAACAGGGCCGACGGTCTCTGTGTGGGCGTCATTTTACTCTGGCACAGTTCTAGTACATCATTCTAGTACTTGTTTAAGGACCGTATTTAACGTCTGACAACATTGGTGTTCATTCCTGGTATTAAAGCGTGTGAAACGCAGCGTGTGCTGACTGTTTAGTGGAACATGATGTCAACATTCATGTTTTGTGACCAGAGGAGAGACAGATGGAGGTTTGTTTGGTTCTGAGCTTTGACCCTCACAAACGGCTCTTTACTGACTTCCACCGTCTACTTTGAACTGGAGGGAGTTGAAATGACACGGTGAAGCTCAACATTAGTGCAATGACAAAAGTGTGTATATTTGTAATGATTCACCCGACACTCTTTAAACTGATGCACAGCTGCTCGCGGCAGGTTAAAATGATCTCATCAGAGCGATGCGAGGGAGCATGAATAAAACCCCAAATCAGGCTGCTGTGTTTTGGAGCAGCTGCCAAGTCCCCGGTCCTCCTTGGAACAGGTATTTTCATCTCTGCCTAATTTCCCCATCAATCAACTGGCAGCCTCTCGGTCTTTAAAATAGTAATTCATGTTCTTGCCACTTCTGCTCCAGCTCCAGTGTTTAAGCTGAGGGGGAGATGAATAAGTGAAAGATGAGGGACGCACGTCGGGGAATCAACAGCATGAAATATGTATGATAAGATAAACACACGCTGTAGAATGACTCAAGGAAATGGACTATACAGTATCCTCACTATGAACTGAGGGTTCTCCTGCAGCAGCAGCAGCTGTTGACTGCTATCTGCTCTCCTCTGGTGGAACAATGAGACGGATGGATTTCTGTCACTCTTCAACCTGAAGAGGAAAAGGCCTCTTTTCTTTTGTTGGCTTTCTTCTGAGATGTTTCAAGCCTGAATGCTGATATTGTACAGATTAAGTACAGTATTTATGCCCAAATATGGCAAAAACAAAGAGGTAAATGATGACTTAAAATGTAATTTATTAAAGAAATGTCAAATTTAAAGTTCCAGTCTGTCAAATTTTAGGATTTTATACTTTTCTCAGCTTTAAAAACAATAAAATTATGTATGTGAATACACAATATTGATGCATTCCTTTCCTTTCTGTCATTTAAACATCTTTACACAATTTTGTATAATCTTTTCTCTTTTAACTTTATATCTATATTTACATGACCAAACAACGTTTTCGTTGTATAAGTAGGCCCAAACGGACTGACAATTTCATGTATATTAGCATCTTCACAGAACATGATTTGCTTAATGTCATAAATATCTTATGTTTCATTCTTATTGATTTGAATACATTTTCTGTAGACAAAATGTCCTGTGATGTTTCCAGCTATTTGTTTAGTTTAAGAGTTTACAAATGTATGTTTGATATAATAAAGATCTTCAAAATAGTTTTCCCGTAGCATTTGGTGGCTTTGTCCAGTTGGGGGTGAGCGCTTTGGTGATTGTTTACCTTGTACCATTCATGTTATATAGGCCCCTCCCAGCTTGTCTGTCATCGGTGTCATCGGTCACTCAGGTGCTGCCTCTCCCTGTCTCTTTGAAACACGGGGTGAACTGGAGTATTCCCTCTGGGCTTTATTCAAAGTCCTCATTTCGACAAGTAGGACAGCCACTTGAGGGACGGGCTGCTTTAATTAGGGCTTCTGTGTCCGTTAGACAGAGGCCGGCTGCTCTTATCTACAGACGGCATGGCTCTCCTCCGCCGTAATAAACCGCCGTGCTGACTCTAAGAGCACAAGGTCTGTCCCTCAGAAGCTGTGAGCCTCTCCTCCGTTCTCTGTCCCTGTCTTATCTCTGTCCTGTGAATGGGAAGAGGGAGGACATGATTCTTCATGGCATTGATCGCTCAACTTTGGATCTTTGTGTTCATCACTTGAAATGCACCTCCACTGTAGATGATGTTTCTTCCTGCTGCAAGATTTGCCCTTCGTTCTTTTTGTCATGTCATTTCAGTTCCACAGAAATACTGTGTACGTATGTATGTATCTGTGTGTGTGTATATAGTATATATGTATATAATTGTTTCAGTCACTGATTTGGTGCACTAGGCCGCAGAACCAACGTATATATTGGCAAAGAAACGCAACAATACAGGATTGTATGGCATCTTCTCACTGGTATCTGCAACAATGTGTCCCCACCAATGTAATGAAGGTGTTAATTGCACGGTGCAACACGAAAAACATGAATTGTGTGACCATAAAAACTCCCTCTGTCAATGACATTAAACATCTTGAGACAGAATAGTAGTTAATGTTTCTCCTGATGAGAACCCTGTTCAATACTCAATGCTGTAACACAGATTTCAGTTGGTAGACAACACTATTGACGTTTGATACCCGGGCCTGATAACCAATGTATTTAAGTTTATTTGATCTAACATGTTCTGTTCAGTTCAAAACTATCCTGGTCTTAAATCTTTGATCACCAAATATAAATGGTTAGTAATTCAGAACTGACTTCTAGTCCCATTGAGTACCTTTTTACCCATCTTAACATGAATATTTACAGAAGTGATCTCTGTCTGTCTCATCACACAAGAAACTTCTGCGGCCGATAGCATAAGAATGAAATGGATATTTTCCTTTTTCACAGCACAAGAGAGATTAGACGGTTCTGTTTGGTTGTGAGGTTAACCCGTTGCTGTGGAAACGGGTATACGTCTGCATGAACCTCGTGTTGGAGCTGGTGATCTGCCAATTTGAGCCAGATAACAGTCAACATTTCTTATGAGTGTAGAGACAACTTACCTCCTAACTTTGTATTGAATTGCTTTTGTGTAGTTCATATTTACGCTTTTATTTATTTTTTTATACTAATTGTATGTACTGCTTTTATTTTACTTCTCTATTCATCTATTGTTATTTCCGTCCCCTGATCAATAAAGGATTATCTTTAGAACTCTTGAATATTGATGGACTCGATCTATAACATAATAATCTCAAAACAGAGCCCGACTCACCACATGGGTTTTGTATCCAGAACATTCTTGACATTCTTTTCATATCCTTCTCATACATGTTGTGGCCTGAGACCAGTGGACCTCCCCAAATAGAGGGTGGCTTGGCTCGGTGCTGAACTGGGCCCAGAAAGCAGGCTCTCGCTGTCTCCACTGACATGAATTTAAGTGCATCTCGTCTCTTAATCGGTTCAGGTCAAAGACGGCAGCCTACACTAGAAAAGCTCATTTAACATTTTTATTTTGATGTGTGAAATAGTTATTTTTTTCTTGAAGGCTGAATTTTGTAATACTTTTTTTAGCCGTTGTATTTTTTTTTTTTACGACTTTGATAAAAAAACTTTTCATTCACTCGTTCTGTGCGACCTGGTACCGACCGACCGGATTGGGGACCGCTGATTTAGGCGACTGTAGTTCAGTGGTGAGCAGGGTCCTCCTTCAATCAGAGGATCGGTGGTTCGATCCCCGGCTCCTCCAATCCATGTCCATGTGTCCTTGGGCAAGACACTGAACCCCCACATGGCTACAGTAGCTGTTCTACAGTGTGAATGGTATACTGCTGATGGACAGGTGGAACCTTAGCTCCTCCCATCAGTGTATGAATGTTAGTTACTGCTGATGGACAGGTGGAACCTTAGCTCCTCCCATCAGTGTGTGAATGTTAGTTACTGCTGGTGGACAGGTGGAACCTTAGCTCCTCCCATCAGTGTATGAATGTTAGTTACTGCTGGTGGACAGGTGGAACCTTAGCTCCTCCCATCAGTGTATGAATGTTAGTTACTGCTGGTGGACAGGTGGAACCTTAGCTCCTCCCATCAGTGTATGAATGTTAGTTACTGCTGGTGGACAGGTGGAACCTTAGCTCCTCCCATCAGTGTGTGAATGTTAGTTACTGCTGATGGACAGGTGGAACCTTAGCTCCTCCCATCAGTGTATGAATGTTAGTTACTGCTGGTGGACAGGTGGAATCTTAGCTCCTCCCATCAGTGTATGAATGTTAGTTACTGCTGATGGACAGGTGGAACCTTAGCTCCTCCCATCAGTGTGTGAATGTTAGTTACTGCTGATGGACAGGTGGAACCTTAGCTCCTCCCATCAGTGTGTGAATGTTAGTTACTGCTGATGGACAGGTGGAACCTTAGCTCCTCCCATCAGTGTGTGAATGTTAGTTACTACTGGTGGACAGGTGGAACCTTAGCTCCTCCCATCAGTGTATGAATGTTAGTTACTGCTGATGGACAGGTGGAACCTTAGCTCCTCCCATCAGTGTGTGAATGTTAGTTACTGCTGGTGGACAGGTGGAACCTTAGCTCCTCCCATCAGTGTATGAATGTTAGTTACTGCTGGTGGACAGGTGGAACCTTAGCTCCTCCCATCAGTGTATGAATGTTAGTTACTGCTGGTGGACAGGTGGAACCTTAGCTCCTCCCATCAGTGTGTGAATGTTAGTTACTGCTGATGGACAGGTGGAACCTTAGCTCCTCCCATCAGTGTATGAATGTTAGTTACTGCTGGTGGACAGGTGGAATCTTAGCTCCTCCCATCAGTGTATGAATGTTAGTTACTGCTGATGGACAGGTGGAACCTTAGCTCCTCCCATCAGTGTGTGAATGTTAGTTACTGCTGATGGACAGGTGGAACCTTAGCTCCTCCCATCAGTGTGTGAATGTTAGTTACTGCTGATGGACAGGTGGAACCTTAGCTCCTCCCATCAGTGTGTGAATGTTAGTTACTGCTGATGTGCAGGTGGAACCTTAGCTCCTCCCATCAGTGTGTGAATGTTAGTTACTGCTGATGGACAGGTGGAACCTTAGCTCCTCCCATCAGTGTATGAATGTTAGTTACTGCTGATGGACAGGTGGAACCTTAGCTCCTCCCATCAGTGTGTGAATGTTATACTGCTGATGGACAGGTGGAACCTTAGCTCCTCCCATCAGTGTGTGAATGTTAGTTACTGCTGGTGGACAGGTGGAACCTTAGCTCCTCCCATCAGTGTATGAATGTTAGTTACTGCTGATGGACAGGTGGAACCTTAGCTCCTCCCATCAGTGTATGAATGTTAGTTACTGCTGATGGACAGGTGGAACCTTAGCTCCTCCCATCAGTGTATGAATGTTAGTTACTGCTGATGGACAGGTGGAACCTTAGCTCCTCCCATCAGTGTATGAATGTTAGTTACTGCTGATGGACAGGTGGAACCTTAGCTCCTCCCATCAGTGTATGAATGTTAGTTACTGCTGGTGGACAGGTGGAACCTTAGCTCCTCCCATCAGTGTGTGAATGTTAGTTACTGCTGATGGACAGGTGGAACCTTAGCTCCTCCCATCAGTGTGTGAATGTTAGTTACTGCTGATGGACAGGTGGAACCTTAGCTCCTCCCATCAGTGTGTGAATGTTAGTTACTGCTGATGTGCAGGTGGAACCTTAGCTCCTCCCATCAGTGTGTGAATGTTAGTTACTGCTGATGGACAGGTGGAACCTTAGCTCCTCCCATCGGTTTATGAATGATGTCATGGAGTGTTAAAGAGCTTTGAGTGGTCTGAAGACTAGAAAAGAAAGTACAGGTCTATTTACCATTTTTTTTAAATAGCCTTTTAAATGCTGCATTGTTTGTAAGCAGCCAGTCATTTGGGAACTCAGGAGGCTATTTGGTCTTTTGCGCTCTGATTAATTTGTCATAATATTGTTTTAATGAAAACTCAACTCGTGGCATTTTCTCTTCTTAAATAATGGGAGTGACAGGCCAACCAGCCTGAAAAGTGTTTTCTTATTTAACTAGTGGCTGTGTGGTGGATCTAATTTGGAGTGGCTCATGTGGACTTCCAAAAGTAACTGATATTTAAATAGCTTGCTCCAGTAGAACATTAGATGGTGTGGTCGTTATCCTTCCTGAAAATAATATTACATTTTTGCCATATTGCCCACCCCTATAATAATAATTGTCTTTGTGTTAATCAGAGCAAAATCCCCTGAAACTAAGAATCCTGTTTTTGTTAGCTTAGAATGAGTCCTTTGTATCTACAAGGGGAGTAAGTCCTATTCAAGTTTCTACCCTAACACAGAATGTACAAAAGAAAGGTTTTACGTTCCCTGAAGGCCACTCTAGTTCTCTAATGCGCTTGGAAAGGGAGCAGTTGGAGTTGGCAACTTCTAGATGACACTAAATCAAACACACTGCTCTTTTAAACTCTAAAAAGAATTAGATCTTCCTGATTATTGAGGATGAACACATGAACATGAACCAATTACGTGCTCAACACGCACGTTTCTCTTTTATTCTTTAGACTTGGAGTTGTCTCACATTTGATTTGTTTTCCAAATCAGGTTAAGTCCTGTAAAAATTAACATGGCTTTTTCATAGCACAGACTTTGCAAACTTGTTTTAGCTGCTGTTGAAAAATCCACAGAAAATGCTCATCATTTAGGAATATGCCAGCGTCAGTGGTCGTGTTCTCTTTCTGTTCTTTGGATTGGATTTCCTGCGAATGATCAAGGCAACTGACATTACACGCCTACACTTGAGGGTGACTCACTTCTATAAATTGACTCAATGAGCTACATGAGAGGGACATGTTTCTGTGAGCGTGATTTTAATAGAGACATTAGACAATCAAAGCTGACAACAAAGGACACACGAGTCCAAGTTGCTGCTCACCAAATGCACATTGGTGCCACCCGGTTAAGACCAACGTAGAGCTACATTGGGGCCATATTGTTAGTTGTGTTGACAATGTGTTTACCTCCCAATTCAACCTCTGTGCATCATTAAAGGTCCACTCCAGGGCTTCACATTGATCCAATCATTAAGAAGGATGGCCATCAGGACCCAGGTATATAATCCACATTAAGGCTTGAGTTCCAGCATGGTCCTACTTCAGCTAGCACCACCTCTCTACACATATGTGCACCATTAATCATTTTAATTTAGATTTGTGTGTGTGTGTGTGTGTTTTAACTTAAATCCATTTGCTAGAGGGGGTGCAGACTTTGCAAGTGTTCATTTAAAACTCCCAAAATCCCAACAAGAGATTTCTTTGCATCATGTTAGACACTTGTGTAAAACGCGCACCTCGTGTCTTTAAATACTCAGTAATGACTTGACCTGGACAAAAGTAATGGAAAGTGAACACAGCCGTCAGAGAGTGAAAGCAACAAGTTGACTCATTAAACAAACTGTTTGCCACCGTCTGTGACTCATGCACTACTGATGAGAGAGACGGTGGAATATGTGGCAGGTCAAACCCAGTTGAGGACGCTCAATTAAGGAGAAGAAATGACATCTGCCCCACTGCACCTGCTGTCCTTAAGCCTCGTTTCCTAAATGAGTTCACGTATAAAAAGTTCTAGATCTGCATGTGCGACAGGCAGTCTGTGTTGCAGCCATCTGCCCATACATTCACAGGCTCATCGATGGGAGGAGGAAGGAATAACATCAATGGTTCTCACTAAAACAGGAAAGGTTCAAACACCCATCCGTCCATTATCTGTAACCGCTTCTCCCATTCAGGGTCATACGACATGATGTGAAAATAGTCGTGAAACATCTGCGAAAGACAGAATCACTGGTGGTGACTCAGATCCACCAACTACAGAATAAGCTTTAATGAAGCTTTGATTTCAAAAATAATTATGTTATTTTAACAGTTGCACATGAAAGGTGATGAGAAAAAGGATACAATGGAGGCAGTGCAAATGTTGAAGGTAGGCCTATTGTAGAAATGGAATCCAATACCGCCAGATCCTACACACAAGACCTTTTTAAGGAATACAATGCACCTTCACCACTCGTGATGACACTTTTAGTTTCGGTTCACTCTCACCATTCTCATCAAACTGGTTGGTCAGCTTCAGAGCTCTGATGGAGTCATAGTGCTCTACCAGATAGACACAGCTAGAGACTGTTGGGAATGAACGGCCTTCCTCAAGCCAGGAGGTCCATCAACAAAATGAAGACCAATCGATGGTTCCAGTTCCAGTAGGACAAAGTATGTTTCATGAATTACATCCCATCCCTCAGCACATCGTGGTCTGTTCCATGGTTGGTGAGAAAGGCCGTCGGTCTCCAAACCTCACTGCCGACTCAAAGCCTCCAGTGAGCGCTGACTCAATGTGCTTCCAGCTAAACGCATGGACCAGCCACTCTCCATGTTGTGAACTCCCAGTTGAGACAACTGGGAAGTGTGTTCTCTCCTTTTGACCTCAGCTCGACTCCTCCCCCTCTGTCCATCAGCGTATGCACAGCCAACACACCCATGAAGGCCCATGCACACTAAAAGAATCCTACATTGCTATGGCTAATTGCATATTGACGGGGCCCTCTTATTATTACAGTACTTCCCATTACAGCCACAGCAGAGTCTCCAGTGCAACCCCAGCAGTGAATGACGCCTTGAGGATTATGATTGCTAATGATCGTTGTCAGCTCATGCTTCAGAATATGAAACCCCCTGTGGGGCTGCACAATGAGGATTGGCACATTGTCAGTGAACATCCTGTTTACATCGCTCAAGTTATTATTGTGTGCTCAGGTTTGTCTAAGGATGTGTGTTTGGGCTCCCTTCCAGCCGGAGAGGAGACGAGGATCAGTAGAGTTTGTGATTGTACAGTTAGAGATGGAGTTCTTTTTGCTTCTTAACTCTGCTTCATAACTCATATCCACGGCTAAGAGCCCTTATTATATTCCCAAACAAGAAGGTCATTTCTATTTTTCCATGATTGTTTCCAAGTCTAAAACATGCTTTTCAGGGTTGTACGTCTGATTTGTTTTCCAGTCCAGAAAAGCACAAGTGACCCTCGATCATTACTGAACTACCAGTTTTTTATTCATGCTGTGATTAAACTGTGATTTGTCTGTTCAGCAGATATTATGTGATCCAATCCTACACCAACCTTCTATACCTATTTTCAAAGAAACACACCTGTTAATATTAAACCTTGTTATGAGCTACATTACTGTGCACTTGACACTGAAAAAGGAACCTGTTCCTCTTTACATTTGCACACATTTGCATGCAAAGCTTCCAGTTTCTTTCACCAGTAGCTGGTGATTTCTTCAGTTCTCATTCAGCTGTGGCCCAGAGGGCTCTTTGTCTCGTTTCCCGATGTCGTCCTGGTTGAATCAGTGTTCAGTCTTTTGCTCTCCATGTACACAACGTGGGTTTTTAGCAAACCCTTCATACAAATACCTTCTATTAGTAAAGAAGACTTTCTACAACCTAAAAGAATGATAGCCAGTTAAAAATAAAGAGTGGTCCTCTCAGGCTGTGACGAGTCAAGCTTGTGTGGGAGGTAATCCTATCATCATTTCAGCTCTTACTATTGTACCAGCTGATACCATGACCCAAAGGCTACCATATAAACCTGTAACCATATAGCACCCAGTATGGCGCTTTGGGATCCCCCAAATATGGGTGGGTGGACCAACGAGGAATATGTGATGGCCCACAGTGTCAAAAACAGCACTTACATATCAGTATTAACACGGAGCACCTGCCAGGACACATCCTGTCTTCGCCCCATCCGTATCATGCTTCTTCTGCCTCCCTGTTGAGTCTATGATGAACATTGGCTCAGTCTGCTGGAGCGAGCATCTGAAGGTGAGAGCCAGGAAATGTGAAGGGAGATGTTGCCAGAGGGAATATGGAAAGAAAAAAGCATTGGGATGTGTGTGTGTGTGTGTGTGTGTGTGTAGGCAGTGTGGTGCTGCCGTGGCTGCTTTTAGCTCTTTTTCTTCTTGATTTTGTGTCACAATCTCGGTCTCCTGGCACCAAACTCCATTACTCACCTATTACTTTCATGACATTAGGTGAAATTGGTGAGGAAGGACGGATCTGTTCTCATACATACTTATTGCTCAAAGGTCAGAAGGGTTCCTCCCTCTTCCTCTTGTTTAAATGAGGTAATATTAGGACAGGCTGATAATGTGTTTATTCTGTGAGTAATATGTGAGTGGGACCGGATGTGCCCCCAAAGGTGCTGCTTTGGGGTACTGTGGAAGCAGCTCATTGAAAACAGCAGCTGTCCTGTTGGCGACAGTCTGGAGCCCTTTTGGGATGGAAAGAGGCGTCGTGCTACGTCTTTACTTTTTGTATTCTGGTGAATTGGGTGGTCCGTGGAGGACCACCAGGGTCTGGCCGTGAAGCTCAGACCACATATTGTTAATAAAACAGTGCACCTGTGTGTACGTTTTAATGCTTCAACAACTTCCCTCAGAATGAACCAACATGACCTGTTCCTCAAACTTGACCACTGAGAGCAGTATATTTAGGCGTATAACATACAGTAACACACAGCTGTAATAGTTGATGTTCAGTACTAGAGGAACTACAGTAAGTGAAGGTAAAGAACCGCACAAGTCTCAGTTAGCCTAAATAAGTACTAAAAAACGGGAACTAATCCAAGTTTTGGTCTCAGAACTATTTATAGTCGACAAGCTACTTTAGTTGTTCCTGATCTACCGTGAAGGGTTTGTTGCACAGACTACGTTTGTGATATTGAGCTTTCTACATAGAATTGACTTGACTTTACTCCTAATACTACACCACATCATCAACACCTGCAGCCAGTATATTCAGCACAAGCATCCACATTAGTTTGTGTTCATGACTGCTCACATCTCATCATGTTTGCTTCAACAGCCAGTCACCCTTCTTTCCCACCGTGGAAGCAAATTATGGATAATAAACGTTTTGCTACTGTGACACAGTTGATTGGTTCGACGCTTGGATTGGCTTCATATAAGAAAAGGAAGCTTTCTTTGTTCACGCTGCTTAAATGATTCTTATTGGTTGCTAAATTGCATTTCTATTTAATTCCTCTCTGTATATTTGTATTGCATATGTAATAATTAATAAAGAGAAGTTAATGAACAGCAATTAAGCTACTTATGCTATGATCGGCTTTCAGTACAATACAGTTTTGAAAGTAAAATATATGATTTATTAGGATTACACCAAAAAGGTATTGGGGTTAGATACCCAGCTTTATGCAAATCTGTTCCCATTCAACCCATATTACTTTCTACAGAATGAATGTGGCGGTGGAACAGCACATTGTTATTAATTATAGTAAAAGATAGATTTGTTTGTAAACACAAAGTAAGGAGATGAAAGGGAGCATAGCGAGGAGAAGACCCGCGATGGTGAGTGAGCGCCACTCATCCTGTGAATGCTGTGATGTCACAGCTTAGTGGCGTGCCATGCATCGTGGGTGAGGATGCTGTGGAGAGGAGAGAGGAGTAGACGTTCACCGTGAGGTTTACAGCCCTTATAAAGCCCCTCCCATTGGTCTGAGGAGGAATACAGACTTGTAAAGCAAGGTGCTATCGGAGAGGTGTCAACACATATATGGCTGGAACTATGATGAGGTTACGGGAAGCAGAAGCCTCATTGGTGCCAGGTGACCTGGCCAAGACGGGCAGCAACATGAGAAACACTTTGTTACACACAGAAAACACAGAACAAGACAAGTTGAAACAACTCAAAGTTAAGAGACAGTGATAACCGAGTTAATTTAAAAAACATTGACATTTTTGGGAACCTGCCTCCATATCTTTCATTTTATGTTTAAAAGCAGTAAGTGGTATCAGTTTCAAATTATTCTGCAACATATTCCATGATGAGGCTGCAGAGGACACAAAAGCCCTTTTTCCCAGTTCTGTTCTGGTTTTTGGGACAGTGAGCATCAGGAAGTCCTGAGAACCAAAGAGTATTGTCCCACACTTTTCTTCCTGATACGTACACACAGCTAGTTCTGGAGCAGACCGAGGGTTACCTAGTAACACATCTTTACTTAGCCTTCTGCAGGAACACAACATTCAGGAACAAAGAAACAAGTGAGGGGACCTAAGGAGAGAGGGACTAACGAGGGAATGGGCACCAGGTGAGATGGGCACCAGGTGAGATGGGCACCAGGTGAGATGGGCACCAGGTGAGATGGGCACCAGGTGAGATGGGGACCAGGTGAGATGGGCACCAGGTGAGATGGGCACCAGGTGAGCTGGGCACCAGGTGAGCTGGGCACCAGGTGAGATGGGGACCAGATGAGATGGGCACCAGGTGAGATGGGCACCAGGTGAGATGGGCACCAGGTGAGATGGGGACCAGGTGAGATGGGCACCAGGGGAGATGGGCACCAGGTGAGATGGGGACCAGATGAGATGGGCACCAGGTGAGATGGGGACCAGGTGAGATGGGCACCAGGTGAGATGGGCACCAGGTGAGATGGGCACCAGGTGAGATGGGGACCAGATGAGATGGGCACCAGGTGAGATGGGGACCAGGTGAGATGGGCACCAGGTGAGATGGGCACCAGGTGAGATGGGCACCAGGTGAGATGGGCACCAGGTGAGATGGGCACCAGGTGAGATGGGGACCAGGTGAGATGGGCACCAGGTGAAGGGAATGAAGGATGATCAGGTGTGAATGACGAGAGAGTTAGAAAACAGACAGACCAAATGAAAACAACTATAAAAAGAAAGAAGGTGTGGAGCTGAACTGTTACAGTGCTAGGTCACAGAGGCCCATTGGTGAATTGGCAATGATCCCTTTTGGAGTTATGGTGTTGTTTACAAACTACTGCATTCTTGATGATGAGCTTTGATTTGCTGGTCCTGCTTGTCAGCATGCTGTATTTGCTTAACTGAACATGCGCTGCATCATATATATGTTTCTGGTCATGGTTTGACCAGATTACACATGCTGTATTCACAGTAAACCTCCATGTGCCATCTCTTGGCGACGGTACACGGTAATGACTGTTGGTTTTACGGCACATTGGTTCCTAGGGTCACAGTGGAGGTTCAGGTGGGTGGTGTTTAATATTTGGAATCTCTGTGGAGGGGTTTGAAGAGTGTGAGGAGGGCTCAGCAGACGGATGATAATACACATGTTGTCTTTTTGTCTCCACAGATCACCAGAAGTTGGAGCGAGAGGCAAGGATCTGCCGCCTGCTCAAGCATGCCAACATTGGTAACTATTACATGTACTGTATCTCATTCTGTCCTCCCTATGATGCCATGAGGAGAGTTATGTTTAATATATATATATATGCATGTGTTTCTAAACATACAAAGGTTAGATATATGTATAGAACATCTATTACATATTGATGCTGTGTGCTGGATTCACATATTCATCCTCAATGCTTTTGACAACATGCTCTCCACTAGGAAGCCACAGCGTATCTTCCTCTATCCAAGTCTTCTTGGACACATTAACCCTTTGATCATCACCATATTTAGAACCTTCTGCTCACACACACTTTCGTGTCACTTCAGAGGACATTCCAATGAAGACCTGAAGAAATAGATCCTTGACCCGAATGTTCCAAACAAATTCAGATCTGTGCTAGAAAAACGTGGGTCAGTCTGGTGATGCAGCGAGGCTGGCCAACAGCAATGTGGCATCATCTGACCAGGTGCTGCATCGGCCAATCAAATACGTTCATTTGGTTAACTATAACTCAAGTATAACAATATCTTAAGTTTTTGTACTTGAGTATTTTATACTAGTTCCACTACATCTCAGAGGGAAATATACTACATTGATTTAATATCTTTAGTTACTTTACAGATTTAGATTATTTTTAATAATAATAATAATACGGTGGTGTAGTGGCTAGCACTGTCGCCTCACAGCAAGAGGGCCGCGGGTTCGATTCCCGGTCGGAGCGGTCCTTCTGTGTGGAGTTTGCATGTTCTCCCCGTGGCAGCGTGGGTTCTCTCCGGGCTCTCCGGCTTCCTCCCACAGTCCAAAGACATGCTGCAGGTTAATTGATCTCTAAATGTCCCATAGGTGTGAATGTGAGAGTGAATGGTTGTATGTCCCTACATGTGCCCTCGATGGACTGGCGCCCTGTCCAGGGTGTCCCCTGCCTTCGCCCTATGTCAGCTGGGATAGCAACCCTAATGAGGATAAGCGGTATTGAAAATGGATGGATGGATGGATAAAATAATCAACTATCAATGATGATGAATTATTATAGGTTAGACTACCCAGCAGTATATAAAGTAATACAATGAGATTCATATTTACCAGCAGCAATATTAATGATAATACAAAATGTGAATATTATTCTGCACGAGTACTTACATTGCTGGTTCTTTAGTAGCCTACTTTTGGACTTTTACACTATTACTACTTTTGTAGATATCTGAGGAGTCTTATTTCTTCCAACTCTGTATGATAACATTATGTTTTCTAAATCTTAAAAGGGTTTTCTTTCACTCTTACACACAATTGTGCGGTACTGTTCATGTAGTGTAGTGACTAACCAACATGTATCTGACACGTTTACTGGTACATTGGCAGGACATCACATGACAAGTGTAACCAACCTATTTTCGTTTATCTTATTTTTCACAAGCTACGAGATCAAATTAATAATGTTGATCCAAGACCTCCAGTATTATTATTCTTAGGGTTTGCAGAAGAATTGACCGACTTGTGAGGATTCAGCTGGTTGCATTCTGCTACTTCAGCACTAGATGCCTCTAAATCCTACACACTGGTACTTTCAAATCACAGGAAATTGGCCAACAGTGCAATGTTGCCATACAGGTTAGAACAGCTGAAGCATACTGTATATAGTGGTGTCACGGACCACTGCTGATCCGTACTGAGCCCTCCTTGCGGTTCAGCACACATGCAGATTATTTACACAGTTTAATGTTAAGCATCACAGTGTGAACATGAATGTACAGCAGGAATTCACTACTGTTTTTGTTTTGTTCTTTGTATTTTTCTTGTTTTTCATTTCTTTGTGCATCCCTGTGTTGCATAATGACAATAAATGATTGTTGAATCCTTGAATTGCTCAGCACTCATGGACAGAGCCATGCTAGCTGTTTCCTCCTGCTTTCTGCAACTATCCTGAAACAAGCCCATATGAGAACGATCATTTTCCCATTGCATCCAGAAAGAAATGAAAGTAATATATTCTCCAAATATTGCCCCATGCTTTTAATGTATAAAGTACATTTTGTACATTCCAAGATGTCACCATTGCTTCTCCATTGCTATCTTGAGGAATACAAACCTGGTCTAAGGTCAATAGTGCAGTATTTTCCTTCTATTTACTCAGATGGTAAGATGTGCCTACATAGACGGTTCACAACCCAAAGGGATGCGCAGCAGCACTTTCCTCCTCAGCTAAAAAGCTTATCGGTACAATTACTCATATGCAGTCAAATGGAGTTATTGATGCGACAGAGGCAGAGGGTCCACAGGCCGAGGACCACATACCTGCCCCTTCCTTCACAATATGCCATGGCAAAATTAATTCCGCACCAGCTGTCAATGGACAGCGACAAAAAGTAGTACCCTTCTAATCAGTAAACTGAATATGAAAATGATCATTGTAAAATAATTCTAATGCTGTGTCGAATAGCTGAACGCTTCCAAGCTTCATTCCTAACATTGACATTTATCATGTTTACTTCTCTTGAAGTGCAACCTAAAGGTCACTTTATCATGTTTACTTCTCTGGAAGTGCAACCTAAAGGTCACTTTATCATGTTTACTCCACTGGAAGTGCAACCTAAAGGTCACTTTATCATGTTTACTTCTCTGGAAGTGCGACCTAAAGGTCACTTTATCATGTTTACTTCTCTGGAAGTGCAACCTAAAGGTCACTTTATCATGTTTACTCCTCTTGAAGTGCAACCTAAAGGTCACTTTATCATGTTTACTCCACTGGAAGTGCGACCTAAAGGTCACTTTATCATGTTTACTTCTCTGGAAGTGCAACCTAAAGGTCACTTTATCATGTTTACTTCTCTGGAAGTGCGACCTAAAGGTCACTTTATCATGTTTACTTCTCTGGAAGTGCAACCTAAAGGTCACTTTATCATGTTTACTTCTCTGGAAGTGCGACCTAAAGGTCACTTTATCATGTTTACTTCTCTGGAAGTGCGACCTAAAGGTCACTTTATCATGTTTACTCCACTGGAAGTGCAACCTAAAGGTCACTTTATCATGTTTACTTCTCTGGAAGTGCAACCTAAAGGTCACTTTATCATGTTTACTTCTCTGGAAGTGCAACCTAAAGGTCACTTTATCATGTTTACTTCTCTGGAAGTGCAACCTAAAGGTCACTTTATCATCATTACTTCTCTGGAAGTGCAACCTAAAGGTCACTTTATCATGTTTACTCCACTGGAAGTGCAACCTAAAGGTCACTTTATCATGTTTACTCCACTGGAAGTGCAACCTAAAGGTCACTTTATCATGTTTACTCCACTGGAAGTGCAACCTAAAGGTCACTTTATCATGTTTACTCCACTGGAAGTGCAACCTAAAGGTCACTTTATCATGTTTACTCCACTGGAAGTGCAACCTAAAGGTCACTTTATCATGTTTACTCCACTGGAAGTGCAACCTAAAGGTCACTTTGGTTTGCACTTCCAGAGAAAGCTACACGATTTCTTCACCACATGGCAGAACTGAGAGAAGACTGTGTTCATAATCCACACAGTTTCTACTGCTGCCAATATGCAGTGGAGTAGTATTTTAATATAACTGAATAACTCTCTCCTCCCTCCCTCACAGTGCGGCTCCATGACAGCATCTCAGAAGAAGGATTCCACTATCTGGTCTTTGACTTGTAAGTGCAGGATTTTTATTTTGCACATCACATTTCGTTACATTTCAGACACCAACGGGACCATCTACATGGGTAAACACAAGCTGAGCACATCTTTACGTCTCGCTCAGGAGAGGTAGAAGCTGACAGCTGCCTGTCACCACGGCACCATGGGAGATTAAACGCAGCGCGTCCACCTCCTCTTTGCTCCATCTGTTTCAGCAACACCCTCGCCAGGTTCACACAGACAGCAGAGACATATGACACATTCCATCATATAGGATCATATACCTCAGCTTCAAATATAAGTATTAAAGAAGGGAGATAACATTGCTCTCTCATATCTTTTTACTTAGCATTGTATTATGTGGCGCATCAAAACATCTGCCATTGAAAGAGCCTTAAATACCAAATATAAATACATTAATGTCCAACCTTAGTTAAATTGTATGTTTTTTTCCCCTGCCATGTAATACAGATGTGCTGTGTAAAGTAAAGCACTACCCAAATGATCATTCATGTGGGCCAGATTTCTTCTGGAAAGAGTCATTTCACAGTTTAAGTCCTCATGCTCAGTTTACTATAATTGCATGTTATTTAATATTGCTCAAACCAACATTTCAGTGACAAAGTCTAACTAGTAAGTCAACATGACCTTGCTGCTTGGTTTCCTTTCCCAATGTGTTGTTATGAAGCAGAACATGTGACTTGTCCGCCTCATTTCCTCCAGCATGAATCATTACAGAGTAAATAACTTAAAAATGAAACGTACTTTTGGTATGTTGGTATTTAATTTAGTCTTCACTTCCTGCCTGTACATGTGCTTTTTATTTAATTCATCATCTTCTGTGGCATTCACATTTTTCAATGTGTTAATGAAGCAGTCAGTCTGGTTTCCTCATTGTAACCCGAGCATCCTTTAATTCTCTCTCCATGACTTCCCCTCCCTTCCACCGCCCTGTCTGCGGATGTTCAGTCTAACCTGGCAGCCAGAAAGGAAATGGCTTCAAATGTATATGAAACGCTGGTGATCTGACTGAGGGGCAATAAGAAAGAGAAGCGGGTGTTCTTTGCTAAAAAACACCACCCAGACAGAAACCCTTTCTCAAGATGATGTGTGATAAGGTCAGTGGGCAAATTAAACATGAACGGTCTTAACTTTTTATTTATTGAGAAAGTGGAAGACCTGTCAAATATTGGGAGAACATGCTGGCTCAGAGAGAATAATAATGTTAACTCGAGTGAACAAAACCCCCAAAGTCATTCAAAGTCCCTGAAGACTCATCAGAGTGGTCATGTCTTCCACAGGTCATGGACAAGAGAGAAGTTCTTTCCTGAGAATATATTTCCAGTCATTCTCCATGTTTTGAGCAACTTGACCCACTGGCCTACTTTTGTAAAGTGTTGACACATGTAAAAGGTAACTCCATTGAAGTCTACACATGTAGATCAGTTTATTGATATGGTTATTAGGGCCAGTAGACATGTAATATTCAGACATATCCTGGCCTTTAAATTTCAGAAAACACTGGATCCCATCAACTGCTTTCATTAGACCCTCCCCTCCTAGGAAGGAACTTTTCTCTGAGACAGTTGAAGTGTAGATAACCTAACCTGATAGTCTGACTCTATCAGACTTTGGGTAGAAGCCGCTACGTATCACAAGGCAAAGGCTGTGTTAGGCAAGAGTGTGGTGCTGGGATTCCATCATGATACAGGGGTTATCATTCAATACATATTGCGATACAAACTGTATTTGCATTCGTCACAGTCGCTGTAACATCCCACGTCATGGCACTATACCTTTTGTGCACTCTGAGCCGCTGACTTCCAACAACATCCAACATCTATTTCACAAGAGCACCGGGCTGCATCCTGTGCTCAACTCTGTGGAGAGAGTTCTGTCTCTGCCAGACGGATGCCTAACTGATGACATCATCAGGAATATTTTCTTCTATTTGGCTCTTAGCCATAACCTCGTGGAAAGACATGGAAGCCTCTTCCAGCTGAATAAACAATGTCCACATACCTTATGACCACATCTGCTGAAAGTCATTTCACCATCTAGGCAAAAAAACACAACATCCTTCTTTTGCCCCAGTTGGTAAGAAACACAAGATATGATCTTGATGTGTTAATGTGCAACGTTATCATGCCTTTTTCCCTCTCCAGACGCAGAGAGGAACAGCTGTGATGTATTTTCTTTCCAACTTTGCATCTCTCATTCTGTCACTTCCTTTCTCTCTCCTCCAGAGTTACTGGTGGAGAGTTGTTTGAGGACATTGTTGCCAGGGAGTACTACAGCGAAGCCGACGCCAGGTCAGTGTAGAGCTCGGTGTTGATATTTCTGAATTAAGGATATAAATGTGATACAAAACCCATTTAGACTACTTTGGCATCAAAGGCGTATTCAAGCAGACACGCACTATAGAACAAAACAATATCCATGCATATCATGAGATTGCATATGACCTGCTTTTATGTGAATTACACACACTCATACAGGCCCTCTTCATACTGCAGAGGACTAGTGTTTCCTGCTGTGCTGCTTTTGATATGCCTTTTATTGCCAAAACCTTCTGCATGTTGTGTTCTACCTTTGGTCTTTTGATTGTGGATCTATTTCCCCCAATTTCACCTTCTGACCAGCTATTCAAATCCACTCAAAAATAGAACCCTCTGATGTTGTTTGTACAGTAAAGCTTTATTCTTTATCCCAGAGCCTTTCCATTCATGGATCATCTAAGATTTGTAATTACCTGGATCCCAGTTTAACTTTCTACTGCAGCGGCATCATTTGTCATCTGTAGTCTAACTCTTTTAACATCAGCTTCCTGCTTGTTCATTTAGGCAAACAAAGACCGCTTTATGTGTGAAGGATCTGGATTCTGTATTGTGGTGGCTTTTATTGATTTCTAAGACACACATCTGACAAAGAACATGCATGTGTATTTTTCTCTACTTTTCAACAATGCGTTTTCCTTCCAAGAGTGACGTGTGAAGATAAAAAACAATGTGGTGTCTGTGTGGTAACCCGGATGTGGTTACCCTAGCTTAGCATAACGACTGGGCATGGGGACACAGTTCACACATACACCAACAAGATCACTGATTAACCCTTGGTTCATGTACATAAAGAGGATATCACTGTGGTGGTTCCAGGGCAAGTTATGAGTTTGAAATATTTCCTCTTCAGCTAACAGCTGGGTGCAGTGATTGTCTGCAGAATCTGAGAATCTTGTCCTGTACCTGAACTTGTGTTCCACTGTGTCTGGCAGCCTGCATTATAGTTCACATAGAAATGTGCTGCATGAGCTTTTGTTTGTTAAGAAAAAGATTGGGCATCTTAATCTCCAGGCTAGCTGTTCCCCCTTTGCACCCAGTCTTTATGCTAAGCTAGGCTAACATCATCTTGACTCCAGCTCTGTACTCATGAGATTGATATTAATCTTCTCGTCGCACTCCTGAAGAGAAAGTGAATCAGAGCGTTGAACTATTCCTTTAAATCTTCCTTTTGTCGATCAGGTGTTTGTTGTTGTTGTTGTTGTTGTTGTTGTTGTTTCATGTGTTTGGTGTGTTTGGCCTGTTCCTGTGTTTCCTGACATTTACCTGTTCTCCCTCTTCCTCTCCTTTTTGCTTCTGGCCGGTCTCTTTCTCCTCCACAGTCACTGCATACAGCAGATTCTAGAAAGTGTAAATCATTGCCACGTAAATGGCATAGTGCACAGGGACCTTAAGGTTAGTAAGTGACGACAGTCACGGCTCAAAGACAAAGGCTTGCCCACCTGCGGCCCCTTGCCTCGCTCCTCCACTGCCTGACCAATCCACCAATAAACCACACCCCTCCTCCACCAGTCACCCCCACACGCCGTGTCTTTAAATCCTCCTGCTGCAGGGCATTGTGGGCAGGTTGGCTGGAGAGGAGGCGGTAGGTGGTGTACTATGGGGGGCGTCTGCCCCCCCTGTATGCCAGAGCACAAAGTGCATGTAGCATCTGTCCAACACCGTGCTCTGACAGCCACTGAGAGGAGGAGGAGGAAGAAGAACAATGTGTGGCTTTGGACACCTGTATACATGGATGAAAACTTGTGTTCCAAATTCTGACACTAAATGTGTCCCAGTAGCACAGGTTTGGGGTTTCTAATCAGATCACGGATCTGTGCTGTGTTTAACCTAAAGCCCCTCCACCATCACCATGACATCAGAAATGATGAACATGGATCAGACTCTTATAGGATGTGGCTCCGTCTACATTAGGGCTGTTTGAGGGAATTATGTCATATCTCCTTCCTCAGATTAGGTTAATTAATTTATAGTTTTGATGGTCTACATCGGACTATTTTAAAACTAGATGTTAATGTCAAGCATCATAATCACAACCCACATACTGTATGTTAAAGAGCACACATGTCATTTCTTTTCAACATGACAGCTGCCAGCTGTGTAGGAACCTCTTCCACAAAGACTCGAGCTAGCTGCTGACTCAGGACCAGTCCTACACTTTTCCTGCAAAACATGGCCAAAGTATCTCTGATCTAATGCAGACATTAAACGCCCTGAGTCTATACTCCAAACACTCATAAATAGTATCACATTTTCATTCATGTCATTTCAAGGAATCAGGAACCGAGTCCCAGCTTCCTGCAGCTCTCTGTCTCCCTCCTCAGCCTCTCAGCTGGCCAGGGCCTAACACCACTTCCATTTGGGGACTCGGGGAGACAACTGGCCGTGTTGTCACAGTTGGAGATAATTACAAAAATTACACCTTTTGTCAGCTGGTTGCCGTGGCAGCACAGATACACATTTTGAATATGGAGTAGATGGTCGCTGCACAGTCTCTCTGCCTACAAGGCCAGTGGCTCCCCGAGTGTCAAAGCCAGCTCAGCCACAGACAGTGAGTGGTAGCTTGTCACTAACCAATGGCCCCCTGGTGTTTGCATGCAGTCATTGCATTCAGCAGATCCTAGAGGCTGTGCTCCACTGCCACCAGATGGGCGTGGTCCACCGCGACCTCAAGGTAAGTCCACTCACCGTAAAGATCTTTTCCGTGTTGTCCTGTGGGCCCACACAACATGCCCTCCACTGTGTCTTCTTCTTTACACATCGTTTGAAAATCATATTGCACCATTACTTCCCCAATTCACTTTGAGATGTGATCTCATATCTTCCAGTCATGTTTGGATAAACTGTCAAACTCACTCCTCCACTGGGCAGATTGTCCACTTGCCCCCACAATGCCTCAGTGTTAATGGGCCTGAATGAGGCTGTCCGTCCTCCAGGTAGTCTGCAGCTGTAAACAGCAGGGCTGTCTGTAGATGGCCTTGTTACAAAGTGTCTGGAAAACAGCTGAGAGCTTAATCTTTTTTATATCTTAATATTGATTTTATTCAAAACACATTCAGGCAAATATTATTTATATTCATGACAATAGAGCATCTATTGTGCATCTGGATGTTCAGTGTTTTATATAAATGAAAACAATTTCAATAATACACAAAAGTGAGTCATCGTGGAAAACGGCCAAGGCAGCATCTGTGAACCACATCCTGGCAAAAGGACTGCCAGAGTCCTTTGCTGCCTGGTTCTCCAGTTTCTACGACACGTTTTATAATGTTGACCTGTCTGATTCTGTATTTAGGCATCAACTAACGGAACAAGCACTACACACACTGCTGAGTGGGGATAGGTACCCAAACCTGCTATTAAACAGGCACAGATGCTAAATAATTATTAGTATTGAAAACACTGACGTTAGTGGTTCTTTTACTTTTAAAGGTTTGGTTTATTTAATCCTCACGCTGCAGTATGCATCTCCTCGGCTTTCTGTGTCAGGGCTGAGCTCCTCCAACTACACACACACACACACACACACACACACACACACACACACACAGCAAAGTCAATAACAGCAGACCAGAGGGGGTTGGGTGGACAAGGGAAGATTACTCGAGTCTAAGTGATGACATCTACGCTTTTTAATGTTGCAAAACAACCGTGACCATCATAAAGCCAATACGTTATTCATCAGCATATTGTGCTCTGCCTGCAGTCTCTCATCCGCCACAGCGCGCTAGCTTGGATAGCATCAACTTCCTAGAAACAAGCTAAAGCTAAAGCTGCCTGTCTGCAGTCCAACGGTTTATCTTAGTGTGTCATCTTACACATCTTGTAAACATCTCTAGCTGAGACAAAGCAGCTGCTCATCTCTGACCAGCGGTACCTGCAGGCAGTGAATCCCACCAAAGGGAGGAGGACAGATACTGATTGATGTCTGTGTTGTCCATTCTGTATAGACTTCACTCAGGAATAAGATTTTTTGATATTTGAATTTGTTTCCTAGATATTATTTAGTTTATATAGTGACGTTGCTGTTGTCCATATCACTTTTGCTGTTTCAGAAAAAAACCTTTAGTTATATTTGAAATAAAGATATATATTCGGATCCTGTAATAACCAATAAGTATATACATATGATACCCATCCGTACTGCTGAGTCCCTCTCTGTAGCCAGAGACACAGTGGGGGGGAACCCTTTGCTCACTGTAGACTACAGTACACTCTTATACGACAACGTTGAGCAGATCGCATACATCGCTACTTGTTATTGAGTTTGATGCAAGTGTGTTTTATGAAGCCTTCCAGCCCATTGGTCATTGTGGGTTGTATCCATTCAGTCTCTTAGCTGTGGTCTTTGCATACACTGAGTGCACCTTTCTAGTTGTGTTTTAAATTGTCATGCTCAGTGTTAAATGACTGCGACATTGTTTGAATATACGTTTTCTTACAATAAGTAGTTATCTTGCTGGAGTTATTTTCTCTTTAAATACAACTTCCCCTGTTTCCCAACGTGGTTTTGGCTGCATTTGGAGGAGGATGCACCTCCATGTAGGATGCCCACTTTCTAGTAATAACAAAATCTTCTAACTGGGTCGTAGAACTATTTGTTATTTAAGGACACAGATGCAATATGGGGTTATAGTTACTTATCAGATGGACTGTTTGATTGCATTTAAGTAAGGTCAAATGTTTCATCGTGGTGAAATGTCAATTGAACATTAGTGAACATTACGTCCACATTGGTTTCCATCTCTTATGCTGCTTTTTCTGACTGTGGTTTGTTTGTTAAGCTCTGATTTGCTAATCAAATGAACCAGGTGTGTCTAAGGGTTGGTTTATATGCAGCAATAATAAGCTCTGAGTTTGCATTCGCCGACTGCCCTCTCCGCGCTCTGATTGGCTGTTGCCAAGCAGCTGCCCCGGCTCATTGCAGAAACACAAAAGCCAATACAAATACAACCAAAACAAATAGAGCAGAGCAGGGGCACCATGGAAAACACTGTTTGCCACATTGTGTGAGAATTCATGTGATTTTAATTTCTTATGATAATGATGTTGAGGAAACGAACACACAAACATCTGCTCAGGAAAGTATTGCATAGCTTTCTCAATAAAGTTATTGTAAAGCTTGTGTGAAGAGTATGGACACATGAATCAATTCAATTCAATTCAGTTTATTTTGTATAGCCCAATATCACAAATTACAAATTTGCCTCAGAGGGCTTTACAATCTGTACACATACGACATCCCTGACCTTTGACCTCACATCAGATCAGGAAAAACTCCCCAAAAATAACCTTTGACAGGGAAAAAAGGGAAGAAACCTTCAGGAGAACAACAGAGGAGGATCCCTCTCCCCGGATGGATAGATGAATAGATGTCATGTGACCAGATGAACAGAGTTACAGAGTTACATAAACACATTACATGAATATGACAATGTATGAATGGAACTCCAATCCATGAAACAGAAGGAGGTAGAGAGGAGGGGGGGCGGGGCATCAGCAGGGTCAACGCGGGAGGCCGGCTCACCAGCTTCAGACACCTCCAGGTCCAATGGACCCTATGAGACGTGAAGTCACAACGACTCCGGGGAGGAAGCAGAGTTAATAAGGTGCAATGGAGAGATGTAAATTCATCCATAAGGAGAGAGAGAAGAGGAGATAGGTGCTCAGTGTATCCTAAAACATCCCCCAGCAGCCTATAGGCCTATAGCAGCATATCAAGGGGCTGGACCAGGGCAAACCTGATTCAGCCCTAACTATAAGCACTATTAAAGAGGAAAGTCTTAAGTCTATTCTTGAATGAGGTGACTGTGTCTGCCTCCAGGACTGAAAGTGGAAGCTGGTTCCATAAAAGAGGAGCTTGATAACTGAAGGCTCTGGCTCCCATCCTACTTTTTAGGACTCTAGGAACCACAAGTAGCCCCGCATTTAGTGAGCAGCTCTCTAGTGGGGCAATATGGTACTACAAGCTCCTTAAGATATGATGGTGCATCACCAATCAAGGCTTTGTAGGTGAGGAGAAGAATTTTAAATGTGATTCTTGATTTTACAGGGAGCCAGTGCAGAGCAGCTAATACAGGAGTCATGTGATCTCTTTTCTTAGTTTTTGTGAGTACACAAGCTGCAGCATTCTGGATCAACTGGAGGGATTTAAGAGACTTATTAGAGCAGCCTGATAATAAGGAGTTGCAGTAATCTAGTCTGGAAGTAACAAATGCGTGAACCAGCTTTTCTGCATCTTTTTGAGACAAGATGTGCCTGATTTTTGAAATGTTACGTAGATGATAAAATGCAGTCCTTGAGATTTGTTTAACGTGGGAGTTAAAGGACAAGTCTCAGTCGAAGATAAAGCCGAGATTCTTTACAGTGGTGTTGGATGCCAGGGAAATGCCATCTACAGAAACCACATCACCAGATAATTGATCTCTGAGGTGTTCAGGGCCCAGTAAAATAACTTCAGTTTTGTCTGAGTTTAACATCAGGAAGTTGCAGGTCATCCATGTTTTTATGTCTTTAAGACATTCTTGAATTTTAGTGAGCTGGTTGGTCTCCTCTGGTTTGATCCATAGATATAATTGAGTATCGTCTGCATAGCAATGAAAGTTTATGCAGTGTTTCCTGATAATATTGCCCAAAGGAAGCATATATAAGGTAAATAAAATTGGTCCAAGCACAGAACCTTGTGGAACTCTGTGATTAACGTTGGTGGTCATTGAGGCTTCATCGTTTACAAATACAAATTGAGATCGATCTGATAAATAGGATTTAAACCAATTTAGTGTGGTACCTGAAATGCCAATCGACTGATCCAGTCTCTGTAATAGGATGTCATGATCAATGGTGTCGAACGCAGCACTAAGGTCTAATAATACCAGTACGGAGATGAGTCCTTTATCAGCACTAAGGTCTAATAAGACCAGTACAGAGATGAGTCCTTTATCAGCACTAAGGTCTAATAAGACCAGTACAGAGATGAGTCCTTTATCAGCACTAAGGTCTAACAAGACCAGTACAGAGATGAGTCTTTTATCAGCACTAAGGTCTAACAAGACCAGTACAGAGATGAGTCCTTTATCAGCACTAAGGTCTAACAAGACCAGTACAGAGATGAGTCCTTTATCAGCACTAAGGTCTAACAAGACCAGTACAGAGATAAGTCCTTTATCTGATGCATTAGGAGGTCATTAGTAATTTTCACCAGTGCTGTCTCTGTGCTGTGGTGTTTTCTAAATCCTGACTGAAACTCCTCAAATAAACTATTCTGATGTAGGAAGTCACACAACTGATTTGCGACTACTTTCTCAAGGATCTTAGAGAGGAAGGGAAGGTTAGAGATCGGTCTGTATTTAGCCAACACCTCTGGATTAAGAGTGGGCTTTTTTCAGGAGAGGTTTAATTACAGCTACTTTGAAGGAATGTGGTACATGGCCTGTTAGCAAAGACACATTAACAATATCCAGCAGAGAGGTGCCAATTAAAGGCAACACGTCTTTAAGCAGCCTCGTTGGGATGGGGTCTAAGAGACAGGTAGACGGTTTAGAAGTAGAAACCGTTGAGGACAATTGGTCTAGGTTAATGGGAGAAAAGCTATCCAAATATACACCAGGGCATACAGCCGTTTCCAAGGCCACTCCTCTTGATGACAGATCGGCAGTAGTTGAGGGAAAGAGATCATCAATCTTGCCTCTAATAGTTCAAATCTTTTCATTGAAGAAGTTCATGAAGTCATTACTACTGAGGTCTATAGGAATACACGGCTCCACAGAGCTGTGACTCTCTGTCAGCCTGGCTACAGTGCTAAAGAGAACCCTGGGGTTGTTCTTATTTTTCTCTATTACTGATGAGTAATAGGCTGCTCTGGCATTACGGAGAGCCTTTTTATATGTTTTAAGACTATCTCTCCAAACTAAGCGTGATTCTTCCAGATTGGTGGAACGCCATATGCTTTCAAGCTTTCGTGAAGTTTGCTTTAGGTCGCGGGTCTGAGGGTTCTACCAGGGAGCAAACCTCCTTTGCCTCACTTTCTTTTTCTTCAGTGGGGCTATCGAGTCTAGTGTCATTCTCAGTGAGCCTGTAGCACTATCGACAATATGATCAATCTGGGACGGACTAAAGTTAGCACAGGAGTCCTCCGTCACATTGAGACGTGGTATTGAATCAAATGCAGAAGGAATCGCTTCTTTAAATTTAGCTACAGCACTGTCAGTTAGACATCTGGTGTAGAAACTTTTGACTAACGGTGTATACTCAGGGAGTATAAACTCAAAAGTTATGAGGTAATGGTCTGACAGAAGAGGGTTCTGTGGGAAGACCTCCAAATGCTCAATGTCAATGCCATATGTAAGAACAAGGTCGAGGGTGTGGCCAAAGCAGTGAATGGGTTTCTGTACTCTCTGACAGAAGCCAATCAAGTCCAACAATGAGATAAATGCAGCACTAAGGCAATCATTATCAATATCCACATGAATATTAAAATCTCCTACAATAATAACCTTATCAGTTTTAAGGACTAAACTTGATAAAAACTACGATATAAATTCTGAATATGGACCTGGTGGCCGGTACAGTATAACAAATAGGATTGGCTGTAATGTTTTACAGGTTGGATGTGAAAGACTAAGAACAAGGCTTTCAAATGAGTTGTAGTTTAGTTTAGGTTTAGGATTCATTAATAGGCTTGAGTCAAAGATGGCTGCTACTCCACCTCCTCGGCCGGTGCCTCGAGGAATGTGAGTATTAATATGACTTGGAGGAGTTGATTCATTTAGGCTGACATATTCTTCATTGCTCAGCCAGGTTTCAGTAAGACACAATAAATCAATGTGATTGTCTGATATTAAATCATTTACTAATACAGCTTTAGATGACAGAGATCTAATATTTAGGAGTCCACATTTAATTATCCTGTTTTGTTGCACTGTTGCAGTAGTGATGTTAACCTGTATGAGTTTATTTTGAATGACTCCTCTTCTGGTTACTTTTGATTTAATTAATTTAAGTGGCCGTGGGACAGACACAGTCTCTATAGAGTTAAGGTTAAGGGTGGGTAACTGCTCCAATGGAAGTGCAGAGAAGGGTGGAAGACTACAACTCTGCTTCTGCTTGCTGATCTGAACTCTGGGTCATGGATTAAGTCCGTTAATCAACTTCGCCAGGTTCGCAGAAATGAGACGCGCTCCATCCCAAGTGGGATGAATGCCGTCTGGACTCATCAGATCAGGCTTTCCCCAGAAAGTCCTCCAGTTATCTATGTAGCCCACATTGTTTGCTGGGCACCACCTGGACAACCAGCGGTTGAATGACGACATGCGGCTATACATGTCATCATTGATCAGATTGGGGAGAGGGCCAGAGAAAACTACGGTGTCCGACATTGTCTTGGCATAAGCACACACCGATTCCACATTAATTTTAGTGACCTCCGACCGCCGCAGTCGGGAGTCATTACCGCCGGCGTGTATTATAATCTTACTGTAACTACGCTCATCTTTAGCCAGCAGTTTTAAACCAGATTCAATGTCGCCCGCTCTGGCCCCCGGGATGCATATGACTTTGGTCCCTGGCTTCCCTATCTTCACGTTTCTGACTATGGAGCTACCTATAACCAGAGTGGGTTTCTCAGTGGGTGCGTCGCTGAGTGGGGAAAACTGGTTCGAAACGTGAAGAGGTTGGCGGTGCTCAGTGGGCTTCTGTTTAGACTTAAAACCCCTTCGAACAGTCACCCAGCCATCCGGCTGCTCGGGGGCTGCCGGGGGACAGCTAACAGAGGCTAATGCTACAGGCTCCGCACCGGCTATGGGGGGTGGCGAGCTAACTAGCGTAACTGTCTGAGCTTCGATGGTGCGGAGCCGTGCATCTAACCCACTTAGAACTGCCCCCAACCAGCAAATGAACTACACTTGTTGCATGTACCGTTATCATTAAGAGAGGCAGAGGAATAGCTCTACATGAGACACTCTGAGCAAGAGGGAGGGGGAGAAGAAGACATCGCAAGATGCTAAACTGGCAACCGGAAGTGATGCAATACGCTTACCGGAAGAGAGAGAGCGATGCGTTCAGGAACCTCCCTCTGCTTAACCTCTCAGCTTCCATGCTGTAGTCACGTATCGTAACTTTTTGTGAAGCGGTAAATGCACATTCTGCTACAGAACATGAACATACAGTCAGGGTCATAAGTATTTGCACTGTGACACCATTTGTCAAATTGTTGCCTCTTTACACAACTCCAAAGGATTGAATTAAAGCTGAAAGTCTACACTTCAACCAAATATTGACTGCTTCAGTTCAAATCCTTTGGAGTTGTGTAAAGAGGCAACATTTTGACAAATGGTGTCACAGTGCAAATACTTATGGCCCTGACTGTATAACATATATGTGTGGCCAATGTAGTTTTGAGCTGCTATCTTTGACAAGTTATGAATCTGTACTGGAGGCTGATGATGGAATAACACCTTTCTCAGACACTCTTTTAATTTGTCACAAGCCGTAGTTTACTGACTTGTCTTATGCTGCATTCACATGACAACATCATTTTAGTGAACAAGAGCAGGTCTGCACAATTAGATGAGGCCAGCAGAGGTAATGGTGCACAGCATTGCACTCCAAAGTTAATATTTATACTTTTTGCCATTCTCCGCAACAAACTTTACAATTGGAAGTTAAGTAGCTCCCTCACACCGGTAACAGTTGTTTAAGTTTGCAATCAAATGTTCTCAGAAAGCTGGATTTTATAGCTTTCAGCATTACTAGAGTATGCACATAAAATAGAACACAACATAATTGTATTTCTTATATTCCATCACCAGTGCTATTTCCCTATCTCTCTAATTCTGGTCTAAAAGTAAATGTAAGTTAAGTACTAGGAAGAGTTGGATAATCTGGGAGATTCTCCTTTGAGATAAAGATGTTAAAACCTGGGGAGAATTTGTGTGTTTGCCAGCAAAGAATTTGTGTGCGTTGCCAGCAAGTTCAGTTTGTGCTTTTGTCAGTAATATTAGTCCTCCAGACCGAAGCAGAACCCCAGCCTGGTTTAGCCGGCCAATAATTCTATTAACATGAGTAATACAGAATCCAATTACAGCAATTACACACAGTAGCAAGGAGCATACGTCCTGATCAATTTGATATTAACTGCACATTGCAGAAACCCAGACATGTATTTGAGTAAGTATGTATACCCAGAAAATATCGTACGATATACTGTAATGGATGTTAACAACCAACGGGTAATAACATAATTGTACACTTTGCTCCACGAACAAAAAAACTGGCTGGTCATCTGACGTCCTAGTCAGACCACCTTTTAGCAATATCAATGTGTTCCTAGCTCTTGACATTTGATTTGGTAATAAATTGTTAACAAACAGAAATCATGGGCAAAATGACCAAAATGAGAGCCAAGTTGAGGGTAAGACAATGGTGAGAAATGGTGTTTGTATTGGGCGGATGGTGGGGAGCGCTTGAATCTTCCCTCTCTCTCTTTTCCCTTTAGCCTACTTTCCTTCCCCCTTCCTGAACTGCACGCCATGCTCGACTAACTGCCCAAGCACCCTTCAAATATTAACATTGACTGATGAATCCAATTGAATGAAATATCTGATGCCTTCTGGAATGAAAACCTCAAACAGTATTAAAAAGCATGTGTAGGCAGCCATCATTCCTTCTTGGCCTCTTCTACATCTATTTTCACTCTTGCATACATTCATTTTCAATATCCAGTATGTAGTAAAAGACGAAGAAAAACAAGCTAGTGGGTTTGCCTTGATGTCCAGTCAGTCCAGTTGGAGGAAATGCTTAACAACCAGGGGGACCACTGTTTTTAAGATAACTGGGTATATTTGGTGTAAGATAAATGCAGCTTCACTTGTATTGTTAACGCATTACAGTCATTCTGAATCATCTCACATTTGGCTGCATCACGGAAACCGCTTTGAAAATGTCAGCGAATACATTATTTATCCTCTCGGAACATTTGATGAAGCTCCTCCTGCTGGGGTTGGGCATGAGTCACTGTTCGCCTCTCTGAACCAATTCACACACGTCCAATTCAACTGCAGCCCGCCAGCCTCTTGCTGAATGACATCCACCTGTGCTGCTGGCCGGAAGTCTGCTGTGGCTCCTGCCTGACTCATGTTCAGGTTCAGTCGAGACTTTGCGTGTGTGTGGAGTCTGGACTCTGACTCCAGACGACGTGTATCCTTCAGATTGGACAGCTGCTTCAGTTGGTCTCTAGTTCTGCTATTAGTCCCAACTGCTCAAACTCCCTGCAAGACATCCGTCCTTAATGTTAATGTTATCACTCTGTGAACTCTAACAGCCCTTTCTGCTGCTTAAAAGCCTGTATGCTGGCCGTTATAAAACCACAACAAAGTCTTAGAGGCTTTACCTCAGTCATGATTATTTTCATGTTCCAATGATATCACTGTATTTGCGTAAGGTGCTGAACGTTTCTTTTCTGTCTCTCTTCACTTCAAGCCAGAAAATTTACTCTTAGCCAGCAAGTTGAAGGGGGCAGCAGTCAAACTGGCAGATTTTGGCCTTGCTATTGAGGTGCAGGGAGACCAGCAGGCATGGTTCGGTGAGTACATGCAACTTTCTAAATCAGTTTGTCATGAATGGATGAACCCTTGGAGTTTTCACTCCTTTTATTTACAGGCTTATACATAATGATCATGATATCAATCAATGGGAATCTCTGATGGATCCTATTTCACACCTCTCTAAATGTTTTTCATTCATACACTTTTTCTCAGAGAAGGCCTTACTGAGCTGACTAAAGAAAACGGAACAATTGAGAATGTTGTCCTAGTTTTGTATTTCCTTAAATGGCAAAATCCAATGAACTTCTTCAATTATGCCATTTTACTAATGGCGCCCTGTGTACCTATTTAAAGGGACTAGGTGTGCCACTGCTCTCGGCTCTTTCATCAACTTTGGATTGCACATATTTCAGTCCTATTTCTTCTCCATATTCCCTGTAGAACAGAGACATAATTGGACTAATCCCCCAGCTGCAGCCTCCATCTGGAAGCAGTTCACTTTATCTTTTGACTTTACTACTAGTCCTACTACATATCAAAGGGTCTGCTGCTACTTTAAGGCTTTTTAGTTTCAAGTAAATGTTGCGGCACACAAGCCAAACTACATAACTACAAAGGTTTTCCTTGGAGCTTGTTAACCTTGGCTCATAAACACAACTTTATGGGACCCCTAATCCTTAGTTACTGGGAAATGCTTTGTTTTTAGAAGAGGGTCCTAAAGAGCTTTTGATAGACTTCGACATACAGCAACTTGAGAATTCCTCGTCGGGCTAAACAAATGAATTAGTTAGTGGCATTTAAAAACTTTTCTTAAAATAGAGTGTGTTTATGTGTGCGTGTGTTCCAGGTTTTGCCGGTACACCGGGGTACCTGTCTCCAGAGGTGCTGAGGAAAGATGCATACGGCAAGCCAGTAGACATGTGGGCCTGTGGTAAGAACCTTGGCTAACTGAGGCTTGTTGATTTGGGGGAAACCAAGGGATGCAGCTGCTTATTTATACACAGACATCATGGCATGAAACGTTGAAATAATAAATGAACGGGAAGGATCATAGATGTATGAGAAGTGGCCAAATCCACACATTACACACACTTCTGATGGGCCAGGCCACCTGGACCTGAGATATCAAACAGCCATGCTCTTTTCAACACACCTGTGCTGACTCATTGAGTCCACATACACAATAGCTGGTGTTGTGTTTGTGGTCAGCCTGTGTCGTCCTCAGATAGAGGCCCTTTTATCTTTTCCTGGAAACCGTACAGCCAATCAAAAAACACCTTCTCTTGTAACACCAGCAAACACAAGCACTTAGTGTGTGTCTGTTACCCCACTAGTCTTCATTAAGAAATCCTAAATAAATCCTTATCTTAATATGGTGGTCCGGAGACATCTTCACCAATTTGACAACACATGCACAGCATTTATAAAAAGATCCTTCAAACAGAGAAAACACAACCAAATACGGAAAAGTACTTCAAATAGAGAAAACACAACCAAAATCAGAAATGTATTTCAAATAGAAAAAACACAACCAAATACAGAAATGTATTTCAAATATTGAAAACACAACCAAATACAGAAATGTATTTCAAATAGAGAAAACACAACCAAAAACAGAAATGTACTTCAAATAGAGAAAACACAACCAAATACAGAAATGTACTTCAAATAGAGAAAACACAACCAAATACAGAAATGTATTTCAAATAGAGAAAACACAACCAAATACAGAAATGTATTTCAAATAGAGAAAACACAACCAAATACAGAAATGTACTTCAAATAGAGAAAACACAACCAAATACAGAAATGTACTTCAAATAGAGAAAACACAACCAAATACAGAAATGTATTTCAAATAGAGAAAACACAACCAAAAACAGAAATGTATTTCAAATAGAAAAAACACAACCAAATACAGAAATGCATTTCAAATATTGAAAACACAACCAAATACAGAAATGTATTTCAAATAGAGAAAACACAACCAAATACAGAAATCTACTTCAAAGAGAGAAAACACAACCAAATACAAATAGAGAAAACACAACCAAATACAGAAAGGTACTTCAAATAGAGAAAACACAACTAAATACAAATAGAGAAAACACAACCAAATACAGAAATGTATTTCAAATAGAGAAAACACAACCAAATACAGAAAGGTACTTCAAATAGAGAAAACACAACCAAATACAAATAGAGAAAACACAACCAAATACAGAAAGTGTTTCAATTAGAGAAAACACAACCAAATACAAATAGAGAAAACACAACCAAATACAGAAATGTGTTTCTAATAGAAAAAACACAACCAAATACAGAAATGTATTTCAAATAGAGAAAACACAACCAAATACAGAAATGTATTTCAAATAGAGAAAACACAACCAAATACAGAAATCTACTTCAAAGAGAGAAAACACAACCAAATACAAATAGAGAAAACACAACTAAATACAGAAATGTATTTCAAATAGAAAAAACACAACCAAATACAGAAATGTATTTCAAATAGAAAAAACACAACCAAATACAGAAATGTATTTCAAATAGAGAAAACACAACTAAATACAGAAATGTATTTCAAATAGAGAAAACACAACCAAATACAAAAATGTGTTTCAAATAGAGAAAACACAACCAAATACAAATATGTTTCAAATAGAGAAAACACAACCAAATACAGAAATGTACTTCAAATAGAGAAAACACAACCAAATACAGAAATGTGTTTCTAATAGAAAAAACACAACCAAATACAAAAATGTATTTCAAATAGAGAAAACACAACCAAATACAGAAATGTATTTCAAATAGAGAAAACACAACTAAATACAGAAATGTATTTCAAATAAAAAAAACACAACCAAATACAGAAATGTATTTCAAATATTGAAAACACAACCAAATACAGAAATGTACTTCAAATAGAGAAAACACAACCAAATACAGAAATGTGTTTCTAATAGAAAAAACACAACCAAATACAAAAATGTATTTCAAATAGAGAAAACACAACCAAATACAGAAATGTATTTCAAATAGAGAAAACACAACTAAATACAGAAATGTATTTCAAATAAAAAAAACACAACCAAATACAGAAATGTATTTCAAATATTGAAAACACAACCAAATACAGAAATGTATTTCAAATAGAGAAAACACAACCAAATACAGAAATCTACTTCAAAGAGAGAAAACACAACCAAATACAAATAGAGAAAACACAACTAAATACAGAAATGTATTTCAAATAGAAAAAACTCAACCAAATACAAAAATGTGTTTCAAATAGAGAAAACACAACCAAATACAAATATGTTTCAAATAGAGAAAACACAACCAAATACAGAAATGTACTTCAAATAGAGAAAACACAACCAAATACAGAAATGTGTTTCAAATAGAGAAAACACAACCAAATACAAATATACTTTATAGACTGTTGGATGTGATAATCGAATCGTTGACATCGTTTTATGTTCTTCTTGTTTTATGGCACTTTGCATTCAGCTTATTGGTGCATTATCGCAAGTTGTAGGTTCTCAGAGTCGGCTTTGACATGTATTCATGGATCACAATGCTGTGTGTGTGTGTGTGTGTGTTTGTTTGTGTGTGTGTGTGTGTGTGTGCGCGCAGGCGTGATCCTCTACATCCTCCTGGTGGGATACCCTCCATTCTGGGATGAGGACCAGCACAGACTCTACCAGCAGATCAAAGCTGGAGCTTATGATGTGAGTTTTGTACTGACACACACAACCTCTTCAAATCAATGTGTAACAGCAGCTGGGACGGACTGGGGATGTGCTCCATCATCACAAGCAATCCCATAGCACTGGGCTTTGTTTTAAACATTTCATTGTCATTATTAAGCCAATACATAACCTCACTGTTTGGTACTGTTACCAAAATGACTTTTCTGGTTAGTTTAGCCCCTATTTGTGCTGGTCAAATGTTTTGATGAGTGGGTCCCCGTTTTGTACATGAGCACACACATGGGCACACACATGAGCACACACATGAGCACATATGAGCACATACATGAGCACATATGAGCACATACATGAGCACATATGAGCACATACATGAGCACACATGAGCACATATATGAGCACATATATGAGCACACACATGAGCACATACATGAGCACACATGAGCACATACATGAGCACACATGAGCACATACATGAGCACATATATGAGCACATACATGAGCACATACATGAGCACATACATGAGCACATACATGAGCACATACATGAGCACACATGAGCACATACATGAGCACATATATGAGCACATACATGAGCACATACATGAGCACATACATGAACACACATGAACACACACATGAACACATACATGAACACACATGAACACATACATACACACACATGAACACATACATGAACACACATGAACACATACATACACACATGAACACACACATGAACACATACATGAGCACATACATGAACACATACATGAGCACACACATGAACACACACATGAACACACACATGAACACATACATGAACACACACATGAACACACACATGAACACACACATGAATACACACATGAACACACACATGAACACACACATGAACACACACATGAACACACACATGAACACATACATGAACACACACATGAACACACACATGAACACACACATGAACACATACATACACACACATGAACACACACATGAACACACACATGAACACATACATGAGCACACACATGAGCACACACATGAACACACACATGAACACACACATGAACACACACATGAACACACACATGAACACACACATGAACACATACATACACACACATGAACACATACATGAGCACACACATGAACATACATGAACACATACATGAACACACACATGAACACATACATGAACACATACATGAACACATACATGAACACATACATGAAGACACATGAACACACACATGAACACATACATGAACACACACATGAACACATACATGAACACATACATGAACACATACATGAACACACATGAACACATACATGAACACATACATGAAGACACATGAACACATACATGAACACATACATGAACACACATGAACACATACATACACACACATGAACACACACATGAACACATACATGTACACACACATGAACACATACATGAACACATACATACACATACATGTACACACACATGAACACATACATGAGCACACACATGAACACATACATGAACACACACATGAACACATACATACACACACATGAACGAATACATGAGCACATACATGAACACATACATGAACACACACATGAACACATACATGAACACACATGAACACATACATACACACACATGAACACATACATGAACACATACATGAACACATACATACACACACATGAACACATACATGAACACACATGAACACATACATGAGCACACACATGAACACACACATGAACACATACATACACACACATGAACACACACATGAACACATACATGAACACATACATGAGCACACACATGAACACACACATGAACACACACATGAACACACACATGAACACATACATGAACACACATGAACACACACATGAACACACACATGAACACACACATGAGCACATACATGAGCACACATGAGCACACACATGAACACACACATGAACACACACATGAACACACACATGAACACATACATACACACACATGAACACATACATGAGCACACACATGAACACACATGAACACACACATGAACACACACATGAACACATACATACACACACATGAACACACACATGAACACATACATGAACACATACATGAGCACACACATGAACACACACATGAACACACACATGAACACACACATGAACACACACATGAACACATACATACACACACATGAACACATACATGAACACACACATGAACACACACATGAACACACATGAACACACACATGAACACACACATGAACACATACATGAGCACACACATGAACACACACATGAACACACACATGAACACACACATGAACACATACATGAACACACATGAACACACACATGAACACACACATGAACACACACATGAACACATACATGAGCACATACATGAGCACACACATGAGCACACACATGAACACACACATGAACACACACATGAACACACACATGAACACACACATGAACACACACATGAACACACACATGAGCACATATATGAGCACATACATGAGCACATACATGAACACACACATGAACACACACATGAACACACACATGAACACACACATGAACACACATGAACACACACATGAACACACACATGAACACACATGAACACATACATGAACACACATGAACACAGACATGAACACACACATGAACACACATGAACACATACATGAACACACATGAACACATACATGAACACACACATGAACACATACATGAACACAGATGAACACACACATGAACACATACATGAACACACATGAACACATACATGAACACACATGAACACACACATGAACACACACATGAACACACACATGAACACATACATGAGCACATACATGAGCACATATATGAACACATACATGAACACATACATGAACACACATGAACACATACATACACACACATGAGCACACACATGAACACATACATGAACACATACATGTACACACACATGAACACATACATGAACACACATGAACACATACATACACACACATGAGCACACACATGAACACACACATGAACACATACATACACACACATGAACACATACATGAGCACATACATGAACACATACATGAGCACATACATGAACACACATGAACACACACATGAACACATACATGAACACACATGAACACACACATGAACACATACATGAACACACATGAACACATACATACACACACATGAGCACATACATGAACACATACATGAACACATACATGAACACATACATGAACACACACATGAACACATACATGAACACATACATGAACACATACATGAACACATACATGAACACACACATGAACACATACATACACACACATGAACACACACATGAACACATACATGAGCACACACATGAACACATACATGAGCACATACATGAGCACATACATGAACACATACATGAACACACACATGAGCACATACATGAACAGATACATGAACACACATGAACAGATACATGAACACACATGAACACATACATACACACACATGAACACATACATGAGCACATACATGAACACACATGAACACACACATGAACACACATGAACACACACGAACACATACATACACACACATGAACACACACATGAACACATACATGAACACATACATGAACACATACATGAACACACACATGGACACACACATGAACACATACATGAACACACATGAACACACACATGAGCACACACATGAGCACACACATGAGCACACATGAACACACACATGAACACATACATGAACACATACATGAGCACACACATGAGCACACACATGAGCACACACATGAGCACACATGAACACATACATGAACACATACATGAACACACACATGAACACACACATGAGCACACACATGAGCACACACATGAACACATACATGAACACATACATGAACACACATGAACACATACATACACACACATGAACACACACATGAACACATACATGAACACACACATGAGCACACACATGAGCACACACATGAGCACACATGAACACACACATGAACACATACATGAGCACATACATGAACACACACATGAACACATACATGAACACATACATACACATACATGTACACACACATGAACACATACATGAACACATACATGAGCACACACATGAACACATACATGAACACACACATGAACACATACATACACACACATGAACACATACATGAACACACACATGAACACATACATACACACACATGAACACATACATGAACGAATACATGAGCACATACATGAACACATACATGAACACACACATGAACACATACATGAACACACATGAACACATACATACACACACATGAACACATGCATGAACACATACATGAACACATACATACACACACATGAACACATACATGAACACACATGAACACATACATGAGCACACACATGAACACACACATGAACACACACATGAACACACAAATGAACACATACATGAACACACATGAACACACACATGAACACACACATGAACACACACATGAGCACATACATGAGCACACATGAGCACACACATGAACACACACATGAACACACACATGAACACACACATGAACACATACATACACACACATAAACACATACATGAGCACACACATGAACACACACATGAACACACATGAACACATACATACACACACATGAACACATACATGAGCACATACATGAACACACATGAACACACACATGAACACACATGAACACACACGAACACATACATACACACACATGAACACACACATGAACACATACATGAACACATACATGAACACATACATGAACACACACATGGACACACACATGAACACATATGAACACACATGAACACATACATACACACACATGAACACACACATGAACACATACATGAGCACACACATGAACACATACATGAGCACATACATGAGCACATACATGAACACACACATGAACACACACATGAGCACATACATGAGCACATACATGAACACACACATGAACACACACATGAGCACACACATGAGCACACACATGAGCACACATGAACACACACATGAACACATACATGAACACATACATGAGCACACACATGAGCACACACATGAGCACACACATGAGCACACATGAACACATACATGAACACATACATGAACACATACATGAACACACACATGAACACACACATGAGCACACACATGAGCACACACATGAGCACACATGAACACATACATGAACACACATGAACACATACATACACACACATGAACACACACATGAACACATACATGAACACACACATGAGCACACACATGAGCACACACATGAGCACACATGAACACACACATGAACACATACATGAGCACATACATGAACACACACATGAACACATACATGAGCACATACATGAACACATACATGAACACACACATGAACACATACATGAACACATACATGAACACATACATGAGCACATACATGAACACACACATGAACACATACATGAGCACATACATGAGCACATACATGAACACATACATGAACACACACATGAACACATACATGAACACATACATGAACACACACATGAACACATACATGAACACACACATGAACACATACATGAACACACACATGAACACACACATGAACACACACATGAACACATACATGAACACACACATGAACACATACATGAACACACACATGAACACATACATGAACACATACATGAACACATACATGAGCACACACATGAACACACACATGAACACACACATGAGCACACACATGAGCACACATGAACACACACATGAACACACACATGAACACATACATGAGCACACACATGAACACACACATGAACACATACATGAGCACACACATGAACACACACATGAGCACATACATGAGCACATACATGAGCACATACATGAGCACATACATGAGCACACACATGAGCACACACATGAGCACACATGAACACACACATGAACACATACATGAGCACACACATGAACACACACATGAACACATACATGAGCACACACATGAACACACACATGAACACATACATGAGCACACACATGAACACACACATGAGCACATACATGAGCACATACATGAGCACATACATGAGCACACACATGAGCACACACATGAGCACACACATGAGCACACACATGAACACACACATGAACACATACATGAGCACATACATGAGCACACACATGAGCACACACATGAGCACACACATGAACACACACATGAACACATACATGAGCACACACATGAACACACACATGAACACATACATGAGCACATACATGAGCACATACATGAACACATACATGAACACACACATGAACACATACATGAACACATACATGAACACACACATGAACACATACATGAACACACACATGAACACATACATGAACACACACATGAACACACACATGAACACACACATGAACACATACATGAACACACACATGAACACATACATGAACACACACATGAACACATACATGAACACATACATGAACACATACATGAGCACACACATGAACACACACATGAACACACACATGAGCACACACATGAGCACACATGAACACACACATGAACACACACATGAACACATACATGAGCACACACATGAACACACACATGAACACATACATGAGCACACACATGAGCACACACATGAGCACACATGAACACACACATGAACACATACATGAACACATACATGAGCACACACATGAGCACACACATGAGCACACACATGAGCACACATGAACACATACATGAACACATACATGAACACATACATGAACACACACATGAACACACACATGAGCACACACATGAGCACACACATGAGCACACATGAACACATACATGAACACACATGAACACATACATACACACACATGAACACACACATGAACACATACATGAACACACACATGAGCACACACATGAGCACACACATGAGCACACATGAACACACACATGAACACATACATGAGCACATACATGAACACACACATGAACACATACATGAGCACATACATGAACACATACATGAACACACACATGAACACATACATGAACACATACATGAACACATACATGAGCACATACATGAACACACACATGAACACATACATGAGCACATACATGAGCACATACATGAACACATACATGAACACACACATGAACACATACATGAACACATACATGAACACACACATGAACACATACATGAACACACACATGAACACATACATGAACACACACATGAACACACACATGAACACACACATGAACACATACATGAACACACACATGAACACATACATGAACACACACATGAACACATACATGAACACATACATGAACACATACATGAGCACACACATGAACACACACATGAACACACACATGAGCACACACATGAGCACACATGAACACACACATGAACACACACATGAACACATACATGAGCACACACATGAACACACACATGAACACATACATGAGCACACACATGAACACACACATGAGCACATACATGAGCACATACATGAGCACATACATGAGCACATACATGAGCACACACATGAGCACACACATGAGCACACATGAACACACACATGAACACATACATGAGCACACACATGAACACACACATGAACACATACATGAGCACACACATGAACACACACATGAACACATACATGAGCACACACATGAACACACACATGAGCACATACATGAGCACATACATGAGCACATACATGAGCACACACATGAGCACACACATGAGCACACACATGAGCACACACATGAACACACACATGAACACATACATGAGCACATACATGAGCACACACATGAGCACACACATGAGCACACACATGAACACACACATGAACACATACATGAGCACACACATGAACACACACATGAACACATACATGAGCACATACATGAGCACATACATGAACACATACATGAACACACACATGAACACATACATGAACACATACATGAACACACACATGAACACATACATGAACACACACATGAACACATACATGAACACACACATGAACACACACATGAACACACACATGAACACATACATGAACACACACATGAACACATACATGAACACACACATGAACACATACATGAACACATACATGAACACATACATGAGCACACACATGAACACACACATGAACACACACATGAGCACACACATGAGCACACATGAACACACACATGAACACACACATGAACACATACATGAGCACACACATGAACACACACATGAACACATACATGAGCACACACATGAACACACACATGAGCACATACATGAGCACATACATGAGCACACACATGAGCACATACATGAGCACACACATGAGCACACACATGAGCACACATGAACACACACATGAACACATACATGAGCACACACATGAACACACACATGAACACATACATGAGCACACACATGAACACACACATGAACACATACATGAGCACACACATGAACACACACATGAGCACATACATGAGCACATACATGAGCACATACATGAGCACACACATGAGCACACACATGAGCACACACATGAGCACACACATGAACACACACATGAACACATACATGAGCACATACATGAGCACACACATGAGCACACACATGAGCACACACATGAACACACACATGAACACATACATGAGCACACACATGAGCACACACATGAGCAGATACATGAACACATACATGAGCACATACATGAGCACACACATGAGCACACACATGAGCACACACATGAGCAGATACATGAACACACACATGAAACCCTGTTGCAGTAAAAGAGACTCTGGATCTCTGAAACACTTTTGACCATCAAAATCAGTACAAAATGACAGTTTCTCATAATAGATTTGAGTACTTGACACGTCTCAGAACATTTTGGTTGGTCTCCAAAATTATGGATATTCAATACCGGACCTTAGCCCAAAATGGATTATGGAAATAGACACCTCGACGTACCTGTTTCTGTACAAGTGAATGAAAAAGAATGGCGTGCATTGCATTTTCAACAAAAACAATGTTTTATAATGTCTTAATGATGTCATTCCTCAAACAGTTCCCTTCTCCTGAGTGGGATACAGTGACTCCAGAAGCTAAAGACCTGATCAACAAGATGCTCACCATTAATCCAGCCAAGAGAGTGACAGCCACTGATGCACTCAAACACCCCTGGATCTGCGTAGGTGTCACACACACACACACACACACACACACACACACACACACTTTGCCTGTATAAAAAGGTATCACTATCTCTGTGTTTACAGCAACGCTCCACTGTGGCCTCCATGATGCACAGACAGGAGACGGTGGAGTGCCTGAAGAAATTCAACGCGAGAAGGAAACTCAAGGTGCGTGACAACTATTCAAGATGGAGCAAATCCATCAGACTGGTCTGATGGGAAAGTTAATAGATTTGGTCTTTTCTTCAAAAGTGCTGGTCTATTTAGCTCTGATACATGCAATAAAGTCATGGGCATAATCGTAACCATCATAAATAATTATCAATAATAACCTTTACCAATGTAAACAAAGGAGTTTGTCCTTCTCACTGTCCATGTCTCTCTCCCTAGGGTGCTATCCTGACTACTATGCTGGCCACTCGCAACTTCTCAGGTAGGACTGGACCAGTGAAGACCCATGTCCTGCTAGTTCTTTCTGCGATGCGTGTACCTTATAAGAACTGTCCTGTAGTAAGGAACACACATGAACACAGGAAGTGTCATCTAGTCCCTGATGACACTTCCTGAACTTTTAGTTTTGTTTAAATGCTGCTCTTCTCAGGGCAGCAAATAGGCTTCTTCAGTTGCTATCAACAGAGATAGATCGATGCAGTCCCATCTTCAGGTCCCTTTAGAAAGCAAGATGTTCAAACATCCACAATGTTTCTCTTTATGAAAAATGGGAGTCAAGACATTTGTTTTAGTCAAGTCCATGTTATTTGTGTACGTTCTAAACTGTCAGTTGGCCGTGTTATGACAGTGACCATCGTGTTAACTGTATGTTTTTCTCCATGCCCCCTGTGTGGTAACTCATGTGTAAGGTAAGAGCTCTTCTTCACACTGAGGTTTGGTACTGAGGCAGGTCTTGTTTACTAAACAGCAGTACTGGGCTCTCAGCCGACATGAGGCATCCATTGGTGGCCATATTGGAAGAGAAGTAAACAACTTGCCTTATATAGTTACATTTAAGTCCATCCTATTATTTTGATTTTCACTGATTCACAGTTTTCTTGTTATTGACAATAGCAGAAATCAACAGAACAGAAATGGTTGATCTCATTTAAATGTAGAGGACCAGGGATCCTCCTTAGACTGCCTAACCTCTCGTACAGTGACGAGCATCTGGGACAGTGGCTGTCACCACTGTCGAAAAACATGATGTTTGGTTAGTAGTAGTGATATAATACAAAATAAACTGATATGAATATGAATCAAAACACCTCCACCTGATGAAATCATTTAGTTTGAGCTGTACTGACTGGAGCTTCTTTTCTTTTTAAATGTTTCTACAATATGAACATGTTGATTCACCTCTGACTATCTTAGAGATCACTCTCCCTGCCAACTCTCATCATCTGTTTGTGTCTCTGACTGATTTTGCATGTTAACTGAACAGCTGGTGGTCTTCACCCAAACCCAAAGTAAACACACATGGTTGTACAGGTCCTGGATGTTTCTGTAGCATGTTCATGTTGAGTGAAAGTGTGCAGAGAAAGACAGATCCAGGCTAATGATCCACGAAGTTTCACTTCATCTTCTCACTCCATTTGCATGTTTCTCGTGTGTGTGTGTGTGTGTGTACGTTAATTCCAGCTGGACTGATGTCCTTGCATTGTTATCTTTTTCTCAACAGTAGCCAAGAGCCTGCTGAACAAAAAAGCGGATGGCGTCAAAGTAAGTTCTACTCTACTAGAAATGTCCCTCAGCAGGTTGTTCTTTGAAGGCTGTCGCATTGTGGTCAATACACTCTGGTAAACATAGGAGTGAATTTAGCTTGGCCAAATGGGTGTGGCTCTGCATTGCCAATCTGTGTGAGAAGCAAGAACATCTGCTGTCTGAGCTGAGGAAGCTGTTAGAAACTAATAACCAAAGATTAAAAGATGAGTGGAGGTGGGAGACTGGCTTCATCTCTCTACCATCCTCCACTCAGCCGCCATATGACAAACATCCTCCATCGACACCACCAAGGTCTGAGCTCAGACCCTCAGTTCGGTGTGTGTGTGTGTGTCTTGTTTCAGATGTTGACTACCCAGACTCTCTGCTGCATCACCTAAATATCCTGAAAAGCGTTTTCCGTGTGACTCTTGTGGTAACTAGCGATGCCGAGAGTTTACATCCACATGCAGCTTCATCTAGAAATGCTTCTCTTTAAAGGCTCAGGCTTATTTCCCTTTTCAACACACTGAATGATTCACGTGTTTCTCTTTCTGTTGATGAGCTCCTGTTGGTGGCAGTCATGTATTTGTCTTTTTCAATCACTGTAATGACTTGTTCTCAAGAACCCACCTCAGCTTCTGCTCTTAAAGGGAACATTCGCCACTTTTTATGTGTCCTTTTCATCCATCAACAAAGGACATGGGACAATGAGAAACTATTTTTTCAAAATGTTTTTTTCTCCAGTGCCGTTGAAATATGAAACTTTTACCAAATGTGGTTGGAACTAAATACACAACTAGTTCAATGCAGCTTCTGTATCATCGTCATAGTCCCTTAATGGTTTTAAGTTTAAGGGGATGTTTGTGTATTCCCTGTACCTTAGAGTCAGAGGTAAAATAGTACCGTAGCTTTTGAATCATATGTGTTACAATGTGCTGTTCTGGCCTGTAAGGAAAGGACCCTTTGCTCACCTATTAAAGTTTAGAAACACTGTAGTCTAATGGTCCAGATTTAACCATTGCACCACCTGGAAAATATAATGCGTGACATAAATAAAATAGGGCTGGGCGACAAAACAATCTTGAAAATGTTCATTATAAACTCTTCTACAGTCGCGATGATACATTTACAAGATATACATACATCTCATACATTCATGCACATTCATACAGCGACAGCCAGTGCTGTTGATGTCCATGGACATTCTGACATGTGGACTGAAGAAGCCAAGATGATCCGCCAGAACACAGAACCCCATAATTAGATATCAGTGTGGTACTCATGCAACGGGTAGAAAAGTCAGTTGAGCGTTGGATCTGATTGGGTCATTGGTGTCTCTCTTCATCGAGCTCTATAAGCAGGCTTGTCTCTGATAACAATGCTCCAGCTTGGTTGGTAACGCCCCTCTTTATGAAGGTGCTGATGTTTTTCAAACTGAAGCAGGAGAGTTCAGTTCATTATTATTATTATGATTAGTATTATTAATTGTCTGCACACGGTGATGGAGTGACAATCGTGACACTTGAACACAACAGCAGCATCTTGAAGAGCGATTGTTTTTCACACTAAGTCTTGTCCTGTCTGTCTACCTGTCGTCACTCCAGATCAACAACAAGCCCAATGTGGTCACCAGTCCCAAAGAGCCTGTCCCCTCTCTGGTACACGGTCTCCCTGCCTCGCTGCCGCATGTGTGCATGCCGGTCTCTGTCTAGTCTGTCCGATCACACGGCCCGTTGAGCCCTCATGCTTTCTCACTTGAGTTGGTGGTGATTGTGTTTGAGTTGTTTTCCCATGAAGCTTGAGAACCACAGACGTCTTTAGTGGTTGTGTAACATGAGCTGGCCACATACACATATTTCATCTGTTGTTGATGATGGCTGTAATGGCATTACTGGGGCCATTGCATGTCAACTGTGGCTGATGTTGACGTTGCCACGGGTTTCAAGCCAAACTGAAGACCACACTGGTTTGCTACTGAGTAGATGTAGTTTGGGGAGCCACTTTCACCTCAATCATTTCTTACCATTGTAAATAACCTTTTCTTTTTTTATGATAGCCTCAATATTATTTTATGTAGAAAAGCTGAAAAATATTATAGTTTTATGCTGTTTAATTTCTGAGAAATCCATTTTTTTCTGTTTGGTATCCCAAATAGCTCTAAAAAGTACAGTACCCATGAGCCAGGCAGAGACTTGAATCAGAGCATCGTTACGAACACACATACACAATACTTCATCCAAAATTGATCCAGAACCCAAACGTGAATTGTTTATGGGGTTTCTAGAGAGCGTAATCTCAATGTTGCTGTAAGCGTTACTCCTAGTTGACTCCTCTCCTTTACACTATATTTAATCATTCTGAGAGTTTCTGCTGGGAAAAGATCAATATCAATAATGATGACGACGTGTCTTGTTACTTTGACAACACTCCGTAAAACCACAAGTTATCATTTTTACATTCCAGTTTGTTTACAGTGTAAACAAACTGGAATGTAAACTTTGAACAGCACCAGGCTAGCTGTTCCACTCTGCTTCCAGTCTCTGTGCTAAGCTAGGCTAACCACGTTCTGATCCGCTTCAAGGCACACAGACATGAGACCGATGGAAAGAGAAGACACATCCATGTTTTCCACAACATTTTGAATTATTCCTTTTGAGTTTTTAAGTTTACTAGCTTTTTGAATTTTTGATCTTACAAGAATCTGACACAGCAAACTACTGATAATATTGGTGATTCAACCGGGGGAGTACTGTAGCAAACCTACAGCACAAACCCAGCAACAGCACCAGCAGTCTAATCCTGAAGGGGACCAGAGAACATGGTCCTCACTGTGACCCAGAGTTCACCTGCAGCAGCACATCCTTCTCTTTAATAAATGATGTTACCATGTCAGACAGTAATGCAGCAGCACATCCTTCTCTTTAATAAATGATGTTACCATGTCAGACAGTAATGCAGCAGCACATCCTTCTCTTTAATAAATGATGTTACCATGTCAGACAGTAATGCAGCAGCACATCCTTCTCTTTAATAAATGATGTTACCATGTCAGACAGTAATGCAGCAGCACATCCTTCTCTTTAGTGAATGATGTTACCATGTCAGACAGTAATGCAGCAGCACATCCTTCTCTTTAATAAATGATGTTACCATGTCAGACAGTAATGCAGCAGCACATCCTTCTCTTTAATAAATGATGTTACCATGTCAGACAGTAATGCAGCAGCACATCCTTCTCTTTAGTGAATGATGTTACCATGTCAGACAGTAATGCAGCAGCACAGCATGTATACGTGACGCAGGACATCCACCCTGTGTATGCACTTGTTACTTCTCTATCCTATCCAGTGTTGATGATTTATGTTGTCTTTTTAAGTAATACAGTATATGTCTGATTCATCTATTAAGTTGTGTGTAATTGGTTAAATGCCTGCCCTTTATAGGGCACATATACGTCTGTTAACGGATCATTTCCATGGTGATTAATGTCCGTGATTGTCCTCTTGTGGTCAGACTCCATCATCTGTGATGGTCAGGTGGAAGTCACACATTGTCATAACATCCCGTGTGTGTAGTCGTAGTGATTCTGTTTGACTGCCGACTTGCTTTCCCCTAAATAGCAATTGAGTCAACTTATCCTTCTTCCTTCACCAGTTGTTTCTTTCTTTTCCTTTCTTGCTAAATACTTTTCTGTCCAACTCACTTCCTTTCTGCACAAACGTCTGTTCCTACTGTGATCAGGAGCCTCAAACCACTGTTATCCACAACCCAGCTGATGGAAACAAGGTATACAGCTGATCAGTCTGAAACTAGGGTAGAGCATGCGGTTATAAACTGTTGCATGTAATTCTTCGACATATCTTTTTGTAAATGTTTCTGTATTCATATTCTAGATATGTATGTGATTGTTATCATGTAATTGAATATGTCATCATACATGCCAGTTTCTGAAAAAGCACAAACTCTCCTTTTTAATTGTGAAATGTTTCATGGTTGCGTGGCAAAGGGATTTTGTCAGATGACAACGTGGGAACATGTGCACAGGGTTGCAAAATTCCGGGAATATTCAAAGTTTGAAACTTTCCACGGGAATTAACAGGAATAAACTGAACATTTTGGGGTAATTTAACTGTATGTACCTCGTCATAAGCATGCATGGATGCAAACATTTATAATACAACTTTTAAAAATGACATTTTTGACATTTTGTGAGAACTTTATTCTTTCATCGAACAACAAAAACATGAACGTTGAATAAAAAAGGTGTATTCCCTATGATCACCACCCCCCAACACAAAAATCCTTTCAGGTCTAAATGCTGTCTTCCTGGACCTCATCAACGTCCTCCTCACTGCTGTAACAAGTTAGTCTACTGTATACAAATAAACTTGGTATTAAAACATGGCTTCAGTTCACCAAGTAATCAATATGCTATATGACAAACAGTGTTGGGAAAGTTCACTTTCTGAACTAGTTCAGTTCATAGTTCACACATTTTAAAATGAACTAGTTCAGTTCATAATTCAACATTTTGAACTAAGTTCACAGCTCCATGAACTAGTTGAGTTATTTTGTTCAATATGTTGCAGCTATAATTGAAATCTCTATCTGTCTGCAATACCGCTCTTGTCCTCTACGCCACTCGGCGCTCTCACACTTGCCAGACAAAGGGCTGAAACGTTCAGACAACACTGATGACAAAGACGTTCAAAAACAACACAACGTTTTATGTTTATGTTTCTGGCAGACAATGTTCCCAACCAGCTGCATTCAGGGACCAGCTGAGCTCGGGGTGCATAGTCTTGTTCTCAACTACATTTAACTTCCCTGTTATATGTTTTTGCAAAAAAACCTGGCACATTTTTTTTTTTTTTTTAAATTCCCCAAATTCCCGAGCCAAAGTTCCCGTGGAAACTTTCTGGAAATTTACCGGAAACTTTCCTCCCTTTTGCAACCCTACATGTGCATGCTTGTGTCTTTTGCTTTGTGCAGTGACATGATGGTGCTCCTAGTGTAGCATTCTGTTTGTGTTCTTGTGCATAGTGAGTGGTGTTTAGTATCATACGTAAGAAGCTTGTTGTTGAATGCCTCCCTTGTACCAATGCAATATTCTGCTCTTTAGTGTTGTCCATAAGCTCATTGTACTGTGACATGCAACGTGAGATACTTCCATTTTGAACGTGCAGTGTCCAGAGGATACAGACAGGATACAGAGGATTACCAGTTATTATTAATAATAAGATGGTACTCGTTACTGAGATCTGTGAAAAGAGTGAAAGCACGAGCTGTCAAGTTATGAGACAGTTTGTTAACAAACCTGCAGGTTAGCCAAACTGATGAAGAAAATAAAAAAATTCAAAGTATGATTCCTACCCAAACTATCCATTCTGAACATACAGACTTCCTGTTTCTACATTAACATTTTAGACTTACTGTAGCAACCAATAATATCGTCTGACATGAGCTTAGCAGATGGGTTAGGGTTAGGGTATGTTTGTTTGTGCTTTTATGTCGTGCCGTTACTCATGCGTCTCTTCTGTGTCTCCACAGGAGTCCAGTGAGAGTGCCAACACCACCATTGAGGACGAGGACGTGAGAGGTAGGGACGGTCAGACCAACCTGTACCCTTGTGTCAGCAGGACGACCCCCAGCAGCTCATCAAAACTCTTTCCTCTAATCGCTTTAAAAAGTGTTTTACAGTTAAACTCGGTCTGGACAGCGCCCTGTCAGCGGTTGTGTCTAAAGGTGTTGCATGTTTTATTATTGTCTTTACTTTCTCATGGTTCATATAAGTCATGGCTGGTCCAGTGCCAAGTACTTGAATCACGGGAGGATACAAGGGCCCCCGGAGTGAAAGTTAGCCGAGTGCCTCTATTGAAGCCCTGTTTGTGGTACTCTAATTGAAGAATCGGATGAAATGGATTACGATGTGCTTTAGGGCTTTAACGGTTCGTCTATTGCTGCTAAACCGTTACCGTGCAGTGTCACGGTATGGGGGTCACCGTCAGGCAAACGCAGCCACAGCAGAATACACGATATGTAGATCGATGCACGTCACGCTGAACCAAAGTAGCACCTGTGACATGTCCTCCCGGGAGCCTTTAGCCTTTAGCCCGTTAGCTACGTGTGCACAGATCGTGGTGCAGGTCGGGCCCACTATGGTGAAATGAAATGCCAGAACAGGAAGTCCCGCCTGCCGATGCAATTGGAAGCGTCTCTCAATGTGGACCGTCCTGACCCCCCCTTGAGTTTGCACTCCTGATTGATATTCTACAGTTCTAGAAGCATGTGCATTAGATTGAAAGGCAGTGAAAGCTCAGAAACAATAATGGTGGTATTACCAGATAAAACATTGATATTAACATTGTTAACAACTAGATAATCAGGCAAATATTAAGGTTATCTTAAATACTCATATTAAAGCACGATGATTTAAGTCAGTTTGATGTCAACACAAGCTGAAGTTAAAGTAGACTAGAGGTCGGCTGCTGTCATCTCAACCAGCTATGAAGCATTCTGTTCAGGTGAGCCGGCAGACAGCCGGTCGCTGGCAGTCCAACGGTCAGAGAAGGAAAGGCCTTGACTTCAGTTGTCGTCCACAGAGTGGAATTGATTTGTGATTGTGTCGTTGGTCTGTTTTCAGTGCTGACCTTTAGATCAGAATGCCAGACATTTTGTAAAAGGGTTTATCCTTTGAGCATGTTCTGACTTCCTGAGGCTCCACACATTTCCCTGGAGTGTGTGTGTGTGTGTGTGTGTGTGTGTGTGTGTGTGTGTGTGTGTGTGTTACTCCTTTTTGATTGGATTAAATAGCTCTACACTGCTATCTGCACGGTCCAAACTACTGTGCTTCCCATCCATCAACACACCTGTTCCCATTACCTGGCACTTCCTTATATGCCCTCCCCAAGTGCATGTGCCACCCTGTGCTCAAACAGAGGAACTACATGTCCCCATCCACCCAGTGCTTCCCCCAAACAACAAACCCCATTTTTAATCTTCACATCCTTTGTGGCTGCAGCAGGAAGCTCTTTGTGGAGAAGCTGTCGCTTCCAATGAAGATAGTATTGTTATTTCCTTATTGTGACTCATCTGAATGATGGATGTGTGATGGCTTCCTGTTAGAGTTCATTTCCTCTCCAGTTGCAGTGTTTGTTTGAAAGGTGGAGGCAGGAACATTAGGGCTGGGTGATAATTTAATATAATAATTGATGGTCTTTAAATGGAATCATATCTTGAGCACATTGAGATATTGTGATACACCAGATACAACTTATTGTCATACTATAATTTCACCGTTACTATCTTTTTGCACTTAATTTCTTAAATAAATGAGAATATTTTTTTGTTTCTCAAGTATTCATAGAGAGTATATAAAAACAGGCTTTTCATGTTTTCCTTTTCTATATGGTTATTTCAATCAAACTATCCATTTGTGGCATTATCAGAAAACATACTAAATCATGATATATATTGTTATTGAGATATGAAATGACCAAATGTTGGCCATATCCCCCAGCTCTTAAGCAAAAGGTAGATTAAAGCTTTAGTAGTAGTTGCATTTGACTATTTTAGAACAAACATCAGGAGACGTTATGTTTCCTGGTTGTCCGTATACAAACATCATCAAGGGAAGAAACCATAACCCAACATGGGATATGATAGTTATGACAATTCCAGCCAAATGTCTAATAGGATCAAATGAAGAAGTGATGACCTTTAGCTTCAGATATGAGCTCAGTCTGTGATGCTGAAGGCAGATAGTGAACGATTGAAAGGTTGATGGACAACCACCTTGATTATCATATTATTTATGGTTTGATGGAAACATGAGTCCAAATGAATGTTCATGTTGATTTGTGTTAACACGTTGATCTGATCAACTTTGGCAATAATTGACATCTCGTGATGACAGCTTGCTCCAAACAGATGAATGAATGAACCTTGATGGTGGTGCTCATGTGATGAGTGTTACCCAAACTATTTGTTTAGTTATTACACATATTCTGTCCAAACTCGTTTGTTTACAGCTGAACTGACTGCTTTGAACAAATGTTATTTCCTGCATGCTTTTAATTTATTCTCCATTTGATGTCCCCACCGGCTCCCAGTGTAAGTCCATTTCCCAGTGCTGGGGAAGAAGATACGAGCTTCCCCTCATTGTTCCATCACTGATGGTATTTACAAGTGTAAGAACAAGTAGAATTGTACACGTCCCTAAAATTAGAAAAAACCTTCTGTATTTAGCTCAAGCCTCAAGGTCACCTTAACTCAGCTCATATTTTACATATTCCATTTTTGAAATGTCCTTTGCTCTGAAAGAAAATAAGTGAAGTTGGCACTAAGATATTGCATTAAAAATCCTTTTCTCTGACTAATATGTCAACACCTCATCCTCTGTGTCATAGCACCCCTCACTGGTCAGAGGCTGTCACAACTAGTATTGATCTAGTGGTCAGTATGAGCATCACCTGACCCTCCTCACAGGTTATGGGCGAGTTTCATGTGAAGGATTTAAATCAATTAAAGAAATGAACTTCATGTCATATGACCTATAGAGATCCTGGAGGTCAGGTCAAACTAGACCCTGGTCTGTTAACAGTTGTCGTTTTGGAAAAGCTGATGTAAAATCAATCTTTTGTTGAGGGACACATAACTCCAAAGAAAAGATTACTGCAGCTTGAGAGGAAAACAGATGGTTATGAAGAGATTTGGACAGACATGTCACAGCAGTCATGAGATCTCAGGCCTGTAATACTATTTCAACACGGTTGGACTAGAACTACAGGTTGTGTCAATCAAGAAGTCTGAGTGACAACCAAAGATGACGAGAACTCAGGGAATCCGCAGCACGCTATTTAGCTCCTCCTCTCGTGACAATGTCGTGACTCTGTTTCAGTCACATGTGAGATCAAGAGGGCTTCTCAGAGGGTATCCTCCTAACATAACCACCTCTCTGAAGACACAGATGATAAAGAAGTAAATACACTTCCACACTGAGTAAATCAATAAAGGAAAAGAGGTGTATGACGGATATGCCGTGACACAATGGGCCTCAGGCCGGCATCAAACCTGTGACACTGGTTATTCTGGTCACATGACATCTATTCATCTGTCCATCCGGGGAGAGGGATCCTCCTCTGTTGCTCTCCTGAAGGTTTCTTCACTTTTTTCCCTGTCAAAGGTTATTTTTGGGGAGTTTTTCCTGATGTGAGGTCAAAGGTCAGGGATGTCGTATGTGTACAGATTGTAAAGCCCTCTGAGGGGAGTTTGTGATTTGTGATATTGGGCTATACAAAATAAACTGAATTGAATTGTATTGAATATGGAAGGTGCTGTAACAACGGCTACCAAGGGGCTCCAAATGTGCTTTTTGATGACTGAACTGAACATTGTCAAGTATGAAAAGATTGCATTGAACGTGTGGCCCAATTTTGAATCCTGTGATCTTGGCATCAAGCAGTTCCTGACTTAAATATAAAAAAATAACAAAGTTTCCAGACTTAAATTCACTTAAAAATTGCTATGATGTCACAGGGCCTGTGATGAACACAGATGTTGTCATTGCATTAGGTGGTGTGATTTTATTCAATTTGTTTAGACGATGAAAACTTTCCTAAATGTAGATTGTAAAGATGTACCACATATCAAAGAACATGTTGTCTGTTGGCCTGTTTGACTGCGTGGTGTCTTTGTGTCCATCATCCATTGGAGTGGTCCACCTCGAGAGGCCCGAGGGCTCGGCTCCTCAGGGCTGCTCCTTTCAGGCCTCGTACTGAGTCACAAACCTGTTGTTCCTGCTTTATTAATGACATTAATCCAGGCGACAACGTGGAGTAACTGCCAGGCAAGATTCTGTTTCTTTCCTCCTCAGTATTGAGACAAGAGGAGAGAAGCACACTGTGGGGTTCTACAGTACAACACACATGTACTGGTGCGTAGTGGCGGAGCAATTACTCAAAACAATAAGTCAAATGGATATTTATTTAAAGTTTAAACCACAAAAAGTCCAGAATTTAAAGGTGCAATTAAACTGAAATGTGCACGCTAACTAGCTAGCCCCGCCCCCTTCTGCCTTGTCTTGTCAGACCACTTGTACCCCTCGAGCTGAGAGTGAGTTACACAATGCTCTTTAAAGCCATTGTCATTGTCCTCCATACTGTAGCTACCTATGGATCTATGAACCATGAATATTCTAGACCTTTATTGTGGTGGACACAGCTCTACGGTCTGTTGGAAGTCTGCTTACAGAAATAACCATGAAATAAAACATTTCACATGCACTTTTTGGGTTGAGAGAAAATAGTGTCCGCGAGAGGAATACATCCTTCATTACTGACTGATTAGGACGACACCAAACAAATAACTTCCAACAGAGATGTCGGGCTCAATGAATGAAGTGAAACAACGGTCTCATCCCCATGAGCTCAGTGGGCAGAGGGGTCGTCCCGTAACCACAAGGTCTCCGGTTCCATCCCCGCTCTCCCCATAGTTCATGTTGAAGTGTCCTTGAGCAAGGCACTGAACCCCCAGTTGCTCCCCGGGCTTCACTGCAGCCCACTGCTCCTTAATAACTAAGGAGGGGTCAATGCAGAGAAGAATTTACCCACGGGCATCAATAAAAGTGTACATTTCTTTCTTTCTTTTGAGTACGTTAATGGCTCCTTGTACAGTTCAAGCAGTCCCTCCACACAGCATCTGCACATTAATACGCACACATACTAAATGCTCCTTATGTAATGTTGGAATAAAGTTTGGATCTTGCAAATATTTGTGGAGCTTCATAACACGCTTGTAAAAGGCCCTGTTTGGCCTCATGTGGCCCAGAGAGAGAGAGAGAGAGAGAGAGAGAGAGAGAGAGAGAGAGAGAGAGAATATTGTATTCATATTGATGCGGGTTGTGTTTACCATATTCTTCTCTTTGTGTCTGTCTCTCAGCTCGTAAGCAGGAGATCATTAAAGTCACCGAGCAGCTGATTGAGGCCATCAACAATGGAGACTTTGAAGCCTACACGTGAGCTCAGCTATTTCAATTGATTTCACCTCAAATATCTGACACAGCTGTCAGACCGGAACTCTCTGTGACTCTGATGGATGTGAGTATCTTTTCCAGGAAGATTTGTGACCCCGGCCTCACGTCCTTTGAGCCTGAGGCCTTGGGCAACTTGGTGGAGGGCACCGACTTCCACCGCTTCTACTTTGAGAATGGTAAAGAGTCAGAAACACTGGTTGACGTGACAGCATTAGCTCAAAGCTTACCATTGAACTCTTGTGGTATTTATCCATGACGACTGTTTTGCTTTTATTTGTCCAACTTTTGAGACTTCTCAGATTTTTTTCTTCCCCATCAATATAATGGAGACGCATGGAATTTAATGAAAAATGACATCAAAAGACTTAAAGCAAACAAACGTCTTACTAAGATACTATTACAAGTTTTAAAATGATTGTTTTAAACAGCACAGGTTAATAATAATAATACATTTAATTTATATAGCGCTTTTTAAGATACTCAAAGACACTTTACATGTTACTCCATAGACACAGCTATGGGGAGCAACGCAGGGTTAAGTGTCTTGCTCAAGGACACATGGACTAGGGCGGGGATTGAACTGCCAACCCCCCGATTGAAAGACGGACCTGCTAACCACTGACCCACAGTATTTCTATTTAAAAAATGTGTACTTGCCTCGATACTATTAGATTTATGTATTAGCTATCAAACAACAACAACAAAAAGGCTTTATTTAAGTTAATTAATAAGGCTTTTTTTCACACACCCACACTCCACACAACTTCCAGTAATTGCGCTTCACCTCAAGAACTTTGTCTTTTCCTTTACCATCTTCCCCTGAGAGCCCAACCGGTGCTGTGCCTTCAGTCTGACTGTGACCCCTCCCCATCCTCCATGCTCTTCCCTTCTGCAGCTCTGTCCAAGGGGAAGCCTGTCCACACCATCCTGCTCAACCTCCACGTCCACCTGATCGGGGACGAGGCCGCCTGCATCGCCTACATCCGCCTCACCCAGTACATTGACGGCAGCGGCATGCCTCGCACCATGCAGTCAGAGGAGACCCGCATCTGGCACCGCCGCGACAGCAAGTGGCAGAACATCCACTTCCACCGCTCCGGCTCGCCCACCGTGCCCGCCAAGTAAGCCGTCTAGTTTATACATATATTTACTCCATTTATTATTCTATCTATAATTTTCTGTTGAAATGGCCCGATAGCGATATGTGAATGTGAAGTAAAGGATATGGATTGTGAACAATATGAAGTAGAGTGATTGCACTTAACTTTGACCTTTAAGAAATATTCCGTATTTATCCTAAATGTTGACCTTGACAGTTCATCAGTCTAATTCGAGGTCCTATTGCGAAGCCTTCAACCATATCACACATGCCTCGTGGATGGATTGCGTAAAATAAAAATAAATTGCAGTCATTAAATGGATTGCAGCCATTCCTGCCATCCTTAAAGTCAAACTTTCATCTGTACTTTTAAATGTCATTACGTGCGCTGGTACAAATGTAAACTTGAATACTTATTCACATTAAGTCCACTTTAACGACTTAATAAAAAAAGAGACTTTCCAATTTCTAAATAGAAATATTAAGCAAAACGTGTATATTTTCTGGAGTTGCCTTTCATCTGTTATTAATCCACTGGATTTGTGTTTCAGTTGAGAGGACAGCTTCCAGCCTACAACAGTCAGACAAACAGACCCCGCCCACCAAGTGTCCGTCAAATCCCTCAGCCAATCCCTGCCCACACTAGCTAGAGCTCCGCCCTCTCAGTGTGTTGTTTACATATTGTCACTGCTGGGACAGGAAATTATTGTACACGTTGAAAAACAACTTCAAGTCTCGACAATATAATTTTGTAGTGAGAGTGTGGGATTGTGGGAGTTTTTTAGATCAGTATGTTTAAAATAGAGGAGCCAGATGATCCAGTTAATTCATTTTGATTTGCCTGGTGAAATATGTGAAACTCGCAGTCATCATGAAGTGACAGTTTTTCATTTGAATCGTGCACATATTGAGCTGTTGTGATGTTTCTGCCTTTTGGCACAATGACCAATACATCACATATCTGCTTTTTACTCTTTTAAATCTATTAAAGCTTGCTTTTGGTCCGTTTTGATAATTGTTGTGAATCGCTCTCTTTGCTTAATCTTTAGCCATATCCATATGAACTGAGTCGGCTCATTTTACACAAATAGTATGTTTACAAGGAATTTTAACTTCATGTTTTATAAGGGAAAATCAAATGAAACGTGTTGAACCATCATCACACATGAGAAGAGTCTTATGATGGAATATATAGATTACAATCCTAGAAAACCATTCTGCGACTCTTTCCAGTCGAATCATATTTTCATACAGTTAGGAACTAATGATGTGATTTTTATCAGCTAATTTGTTGTTTACTTTTGATATTGTTGATACTTGTCATTATTAATGCTTTCCTTTAAGCCCTTCCTCCTTTATTCCATGTCTGACTGGTGTATGCCAATGTTTTACAGCAACACGTTAGCCATTACTTTTATAATGAGGGAATTCAATTTTTAGTCAGAATTACTATCACCATTCTAGTTCTTGTTATGTTACTCTATTTTATTGTCACTGTTAAATGAAAGGGAAAGGGGATTGTTTGCATCACTTACAGATACATATCTTAAGGTTCATATTTAATACACTTCAGATTAGGATGCTGCATATAAAACTAATGGAAGAATAAATGCCAGAATCAAAGCACAGGCAAGGTTTAAGATAAAGCCACAGGGTGTCCACTGAGGATTAGGTTTTTGGAAACGAATTTGAGATTGTTTTGCATTCTTTTGTGAAAACATTTGTCCCTCATACGCCACACTTTGTTTTGATCTGTCTAAGATGCATTGAAATTGGTGATGGGACATTGGTAACCTGATGTATGTTTAAGAAATATCAAATAAAAGTGTGATACATGCCAAAGGAAATGGTTTGCTCTGGTTTCCTTTCCTAAAAGTGTCCTCCTTATTATCCATCCATCCATCCATCCATCCATCCATTTTCAATACCGCTTATCCTCATTAGGGTCGCGGGGCGCTGGAGCCTATCCCAGCTGACATAGGGCAAAGGCAGGGGACACCCTGGACAGGCCGCCAGTCCATCGAGGGCACATGTAGGGACATACAACCATTCACTCTCACATTCACACCTATGGGACATTTAGAGATCAATTAACCTGCAGCATGTCTTTGGACTGTGGGAGGAAGCCGGAGACGCTGCCACGGGGAGAACCCACGCTGCCCTTATTATTCATAATTATTATCATTCATTAGTCTGGAGTATTAACATTCCTGCCTCCAGCTGCTGTGAGAAAGAACGACATCACTCCACGTTTGACTCATGTACAGTTTTATTGTTCTGCCATATGCACACTGCAGCTGCTTTGTTAGCGTTTCAGGTTTGTTGTTTAGTAATAATGTGTTAAGTCATACATGCCCGCATAGATATTTGCACTGTTAGTATGTATATATTCTTCTTACCATGAAAACAAGATGCTCATTTATCAAATCAGTGTTCTCTGTTTGACATTTCTTTTATTCTTCCATCGGGTCAAACACAAATGAAACAGCAACGTGAGGATCGTCTTGTTACATCGATAAAGTCTCAGCTGTAGATGAACACCAAACATACGTCATCAGCCTGTACACGATTCAACCAGCGTTCACATCCTGTCTTTGATGGTAACAACACAGATCTTCAGGACACACACACACACACACACACACACCACGCTCAGCTTCAGCTGCTGGACTATACAGGGCTCACACATAAATAAATAAGGAAGTACAAATACTGAATATGATGATGGATGTCAGACTTTACTTGTTTGTAGGTTGTTGTGTCAACCCTTTGATATCAGTGAGAAGAAGAACAAGTCAAAGCAACAGGAGGATTAAAGCAAACCATGTCCATGTTATGTTAAGGATGAGTCTGGTGTACTCCATGTTGTCTTCTGACCTATCAGACCCTTTGGTTCCTACTGAAGATGGAAGTCTTTCACAATGACTCACACACATGGAGTATGTCATTTGTCTAAAGGCTCAGTCATTTCCTGCTGGTCAGTGTAGTTACTCAAACAAGAGGAAATAGAGCATTTGTTAGGGACTATTAATTGTGGGTGCTCTGGACAGCAGGACGGTGTATATGGATTGACTTATAATAAATGGCCCCGCGCATGCAAGCTCCTTTAATTGCATGAATTACTGCGGAGGTCTGGAACCCAAGAAACAGCCTTTTTTTAAATGGATCTCCCCCTCTAGCGTCAGAGAAAGCGATGTCACGTTTTGGTGACTGGTTGTTTGGTTTATTATTGATGGAATTATGATGAAAAAGCCTCATAATGTGCAGAAATAATTGAGTAGCCAAAATGTATTTGGGGAAAACTGTAAATGATGTAATTTAAGCTCACATCAAAGCGTCGTTTCTGCCTGATTGATGTGCAGCATCACACATGATGACAGAATTGGTGAACGACAACAGGCAGAAGTGACGAGCTAGAATCTTCCAAATAGCGACTCTTATCCTCTCTTATATGGGCCATGATGCACGATAAAAAGGGAAACTAAATTCTGAAAAGCCATGATGCGCCATAAGAAGTTTTGTGACATTAAAGAGTAAAAATGATAACTTTAGAAACTTTAAATTGCACTTCCATCGAAGCAGAGGTAGGGATATCCTGATGTAAGATAGCGTGAGTCTTCCTCCAAAACACTGCTACATCTCCCATAATGCATTATTCCATTGGACCCTGCCTGATGAGCACATATCCGACTTGTAACGCAGGCCTTAAGCTCTAAGGACAACAACAACAACTGTTTTTAAAGGTAATTATCATCTGACTTTTAAGCAGGTCATCCAGCTAGAGTGTGACCACTGATGTGTCTGAACTATGGCACACAGGAAGAAGATATTCCAGGCTTTGATACACACACAGTAGCTCATTGTTGGTCTGGCTCTGCACACGGGATTTGTTGACAAGAAGAAACACATGGAGGACATTTACATGAGCACCTGTGAGGTGGAGGGTGACACATGGACGACAGGAGCTACGAGGGCAGCGGGGTAGTGCTCCATCTGCATCTACTTTCTTTCTCAGTAGACACACTGTATATACACACACACACACACACACACACACACACACACACACAAATGTGAATGCACAACACACGTTAGAAAGACAAAAACAGAAAAGGTCAGACGTGGGAAGACAAAAGGCGTGAGCACACACAGCCTTTGTAAACAGATGGGGGATGATTGGCTGTATAAAGAGTCCATGGTGATACACACATTCACTCTGCACATTAATCTCATCTGTACGGTGGCCATTCTCCAGCTGAATCGGTGCCTGTACAGCAGGTGGGCGAATCTATTACATGCTTTGAATTTTTCCCCAGTCCGAGCATGATTTTAATCTCCTGTATGTACAAATGTTTCTTGAAGAAGAGGCCTGTCCATGAGGCCCAAAAGGCCTTTTGACTCTGACCCACCTTTGGTGCGTCTTACCGCTATCACACCACAGCAACCGGAAATCATCATCCAACAAAAATGAAGGGTTCCATCTTTGGTCACAAAAAGAGCAAATGAAACACAACGTGAAGGAAGAGTGTCACAGCACGAAAAAAGAAGAAGAAATAAAAAGTTGAATCCAGTGATTGGCGAGGACAATAAGAGGGACACTTGGGACATCTTGACCAGAGGCTTCAGGGGTAGGTCAGTGGAAGCTCTCCTCCTCCTCCTCCTCCTCCTCCTCCTCCTCCTCCTCCTCCTGGTCGTCCTCACAGTAGCGTTGGAGCAGTCGGTGCAGGTGCTGCTGCAGTGCGTCGGGCTGCAGGGCGTCCGGCTGGTCCTCCAGACGCTCCAGGTGCACGTGCTTCCCCTGGCCATCCCTCACCACGGTCCTCTTCTGGGTTCGCGACTTACGCATCTGGCTTCTGCAAGAACCAGAAAGAAGCGTCACGCCACATCCAGGCTTTCTCTGAAGGACACGTGTGCAGGCTCGGACTGACCAGACACGGGTCATCCCCCGTTCACCGGGTTCGGGCTAAATGAGCCACATTTCATACTCACTATCTGTGGAAATGCAGTGCTGCCAATATTAACATTATATCACTAAATCAACTAAATAAACATTTTCCTTTTACATACGATACAAAATTCAAATAGATTTTATATAATGACATAGTTCATTACATAGTGAAAATTAGTTCACAAAAAGTATACAGACAAAATGTATTTAAAGCGGTATTATCTAATATATGTGCTTATTGGTAAAAATGGTGTTAAACAATAAAAGCCTGTGGTAATTCTACCTGATTTCACTTGACAATTGACAGAAAATTGTCTGTTTAATTTTAAAGAATAAATGCAATTTGGATTTGATTAAATAGCATGTGTACTTAAATGCAACATTTTATTTCAGTTAATTTTAATATTGTCAGCTGTACACTTCTATGGCCTCAACTCTATGCCAATTCAACTCTTCACCCAGTGACTTGTTTCCATGCTCCAGTAACATAAAAAGCATTTCTCGTTTGTCATATTCATATAGACATATAGAAGATAAAGAGACTTCTGACCAGGTTAAGTTTCCAAACACAGGTCAGAACACAAACCACACAACCTTGTCCAAATGCAATACTTCAAATCTTCTTCCAGCTTTGCTAGTTATCTAGAGCTCAGCAAAAAGGCTGGTGGATGAAATGAGAACTACGACAGCACCCTTATGTTCAACATGTTTGGACTCTATTGTTAGACTGCAGTCACGCATGCTTCCAAGGTTAAGCTCCACTAAGGGCACACCAGCCTCTTTGTGGTCATTTCTACACATTCCCATGCTGCGGTCCGACCTTTTAACCACAGAACCGTCGTCCTGCACAATCTCTTTCTCTACTACATGAGGAAGGAGCACTTTCCCAAAGCCTCCAGCATAACTCAATGCCTGGAGGGGAAAGAACGAGGGAGGAGAGACAGATCAGAAGGAGGAGAGAGGAGAGACACTGGACATCTGACATAAAGAGACGTTATCACAAAACATAGTATGTATATATGTGAACGCACTAAAGAGTTTGTGATCCTGGTCTCATGACAAGTAGACAAGTAGTACATGTTTTAAATTGGCTTTTCATAGAATTCTTATTTGTGTTCTTTTTTGGACACACTGACCTTCTCAAAGTCCTGTCTGGCTGAGGGGAGATCTGCAGCCAGTGAGGGGTCTCCCGTCTGCTTCTCCATCCTCTCGCCTCTCACCACCGTTGTCTTGACAACCTTGCTGACCTTTCGACCTTGCACTGGCTCCACCTCAAACTCTGACGCTGTGGCGGCTCCCAAGGCCGGGGGCTCCGAAAAGGTCAACTGGAGAGAAGATGAGAAGATGTCAAAGCACCAACGGTTATGTGCTATGTAGAGTACTTTTATGTTGTCCTTTGGGAAACTTCAATCTACTCGGTTTATATTTCAATCAGTCACAAGTTTGCTTTGTATTAGCACATATTAGCTCAACAGCTCAACACACCAAACTATAGTTCAGTAACCTGCTGAATATTTGTAAGCATCGTCATTGAGAGGATGTTAGCATGCTGATGTTAGCATTTAGCTCAAAGCGCTGCAACCTCACAGATTCAATGTGTTTGTGATGTAATGCTAGTCTCTTTGAATTATATGGAGAATTAAGCAGCTGAATACAGATACGATGATTAGCACACATTAAAAACCCAAAAAGTGAGTTCAAGTGAAAAATGTTACATGTAATGGTACTAGTTAGTTTTGGTAGAACCTTTAAATACATGAGATTGTTCTCAAGGGCAGTTTTTTATTTTCTGGTGATGGTTTAATACAATACAATGCAGCAAAAGAACTCTCTTCAAGATCTAAATGTACAAAATACTAGATGCAGTCTTACTAACACATTGTCAAGGAATATGTTCATAAACTTCACAGATTATGTTTGGGTCACATAATGGAAACCAAGTAATGAAGTTATGATTAAAGTGGTGCTGCTTTGAAACATATGGAAGTAGAAAGTAGATGCCACTGACCTCCTTTTGATCTCCCTCACTGTGAAGCACGGTTCTCTTCACCACCCGGGAGACGGGGTCTCCCTCCTCAATCTGCACTGTCTCCTGGTGCGAGCCCTCAATGGTCACTTCCTGTGTCTCCATTCCATCTGCTGACACGTATTTATGAATCACCTTCCGAGTGATCTGGTGGACGAAACAGGGAGGCATTAACTTTGCTGTAAAAACTGTAAACTCTAAACATATTTCATCATGCAAGCCAAGGAATAAATAGCACTGCGATCTTAAGTGTGAATGCTGGATATGCTGGACATGTTTGAATGGAACCTTACTTTCTTCACTACCATGTTGCCATGCTCATCTGTGTACTTCTCCTCTGTGACACTGTGTGGAGGGATCTCAGGTAGGTTATCCGCCTGTAAAGAGAAACAACACATTCCATCACTTCACATGTCAGTGTGCAAATGATGTTTTTTGAATCAGAGAAAGTATTTCAAACAACATGTGATATAAAGCACCCGTACATGACCACCAGATCTACGGTCTATTTTAAAGGTAACTTTGATGCAACTAGTTTACTGTCAACTAAACAAATGTATGCCATCAAAATGTATGCCAAAGTCACAAAATATACAATTTTACACTTTGGGGCTTTAATTTCTTTCACAGGACAAATAAAATGACAGAGCCGTGAAAAAGTGAAAGCAGCTGAGTGTGAAAGAAACAGGTGAACAACAACAACAACAACAACAACCAAAGAATTGTGTAAAGGCACTTTTGCACAGTACACCAACAATGTACTTTTTATATTGCAGAAAGCAACTGTTGTACCAAGCAAGTAAGAGACATTCTGCATAATATGATTAACCCGGTGAGTCAAGTTGAAAAGAACAGAAGGAGCACTAAACCGCTGCTCCCCACTCCGAGGTGCTCTGGGGCTGCTCAGCTTGTTTACCTGAATGATAACTCTGCGTCGGACCACCCTGGTGGTCAGCACCTCCTCCTCTGAGCTATCAGAAGACAGCAACCCTAGCTCCTCTGCTATCTCCTGGGAGAGCGCACACAACCAGCATGGGTCAACGTATCAGGTCTACACAGTGTTACTACAGCACACTCCGGCTGTCCCTTGAAACTCACTTTTTAGGATTCACGTGCCAAAAAGGTTCATGTACAGACAAATGAAATGTAAAAATATATGGCTGTACACAATAGTGATGTGAGATGAAGAGAAGCCACAGTTATACAAAAAGCATTCAACTGAAATAAACGTGCAAGGATGGGAAACAGTGTGCAAAATACAGGATGTCTCAGACAGACACATGTCCCCATTCAAATGAGGTAATACAGTAATTATTACATCTTGATCTGTTGAAACTTTGATAAATTGTGAGCAGCAAAGGGACCGCTGGTGCCGCTGCTACTAACAAGGATCCTGGTACCAAATATCCTTCAGAAAACTAAATATAAGCGATATAATGCATTTAAACTGAGACACAGCATACTTGATTTGACAGGCTGTCTTCCAACCCTATAGCTTGTGTCTGTACTGCCCAGTTTATAGTATATCTGATTGTGGGTCAGGTTGCATGTTGTAATATATTCAGAGATAATTGAGGGTAACGGGTCGTGTCCAGCTCACAGCTTTGCAGGTGCCTGAAATGTGCCCTGTCAAAATATACTGTTATTTTCCTTTCCTTTATACTTTGAAGAATGTGTGGCTGAAGAACATCTACTTTATTTTTCACAGCACTTGACTCTGATTGTCAAATAGTATCTTTGCACACTGATCTGAACAACAAAGATAAATCAAAAGATGCAAACATGTGTGAACAAAGAACTATATATAAGAAATGTAGTTCTGCACAGCAGCTTGTAAATGTCACCAATGCAGACTTGAAAATGAGGAACTGCAAATACATCACACCCCCAATGGCAACAGCTTTTTCACCTACTGATGACATCACATTGTTCATTTGTTGTTATTTCCTTGAACGTTTAGACACTCATGCACTCAAAAGCACTCATCAGTAGTTTATCTTCTGAGTCTTAAATGCACTACCACAGCAACAAGTCTGGCCAGACTTGAACAAAAAGCCAGTGCAGCACTCTGCTCATGCTCAACCTTCCCTTACCCTTCCCAGGAAGTCGTCATCATCGTAATACCCTGCCTGATCTCTTGACGGCAGCTCCTCACACAAGGGGAGTTTGCCCTCCTCTGAGCCCTCCGGATCACAAGCAAATGCACTGAGACTTTCACTGCTAGAAGAGAAGTGCTTGTAATCTTGCAATTGGAGGAAAGGATGAGCAGTGTACTGAGGGTTTCCTTTCAGGACGCCACCATCAGGGCTACACCCAGGCATCGGGGACGGTGGTTCAGAAATATGATAGGTAATCCCATGTTCCAGTTTCACTTCTTCTGGTTCAGAGAAGTCAGAGAAGGCTTGGCTGCACTCGAAGAACTCCACATCTGAGTCAGAGTGCTGTGGAGATTCATATCTTTTACTGAGTTCCTTTGGTAGGATCTCTGGATCCTCGGATTCAAATTCAGAGACTGTTTTCTCAAATTCTGAGAGGACTCTGTTAAAGTCTGATGAAAATTCTAAATCTTCAGAATTTTCAGACTCTCTCTTGGTGGTGACTTCAGTCACATCCTGAGCTGACATTGAGTCACTGAACACTGAAGACTCTGGACTCAAATCATTCAAAGAGGCTTGGCTGTATTGAGAAACTCTCAGGGTTTGGTGTCCTAAAAATATAGCTTCATAATCTGGTGGTGCCAAACACTGAGTTGACATGGGGGAAAAAAGCTCACTGAGCTGTGCTTTGTTACAGGAGAACTCTCTCTCTGAGTACCCTTGTGATAAGCCCAACAATAAACATGACATATTTTCAGATGCAGGTAGATTTGGAGTAACAGCTCTGTGGGTTGTGTATGAGTTTGGGTCATACACCTTAATGTCTGTTTGAAACTGTGTTTCCTCTGGAGTCTGAGCAGGAGCCTGTAAGGGAATATCAACATGATCTAAATAAGTTTACAAAAATTAAAAAAATCAGGGTACAAGGTTAGCGCGACTGTGCAATGATTATTTTCCATAAAGCCAATATCTCATTTGAGTTTAGGACAATATTGTGAAGCCATGACATGCAACGTTTAAAGGGGATTAATGTCAGATGAATAAATAAGAACTGAAGGACACATTTGATGCAACTGCACTCCATATGGTTATTAGTTCATTAAAGGAGTTATATGCTTCATCCAAGTGATGTGTTAATACATTTGTCCAAAACAAAAGGGAGTCTTTTCTTGCTTGTCATGCTCTCAGTCTTACCCTTTGTGAGACTGTCGTCTTCTTTAATTCTCCCGAACTGATGTGTGGGATCTTTGACACCTTTCTTTTTGCATCTTGAACAGGTGATGGTTTCACAAGAAAGTCTTTCTGAAAGTCTTCCTCACAAACCGTTGTTTGTAAAGTTGAGATCCTTTCAGCTTGATATCCACACTGCATCCATCCATATGATAAAACTTCTGATTGCAGTCCTGTCATTTCTTGACAATCAGGGTTGACATTTTCTTTCTTAGACTTTGTGTCACTAGTTTGAATTAATAATGATGACAATGGCCCTTTGTTGGGTAATGACAAAGACTGACCAGGTAATAAAGGAGACGTCATATAACTCAAAGGTTTAGTACCTTCACAACAAATCCCTAATTCCTCCTCGGACTCGACAGTTTGAGGGCTCAGTGGCCTTGGGCTATCATCAATCCAACAATCAATAGGTAGAGCAACAAACTCAGAATCTGATGACAGAGACACTGGTGAAGATGATCTATCAACAAGGTGAGCATCCATAAAATAAGAAGACAATATTCTCATAAAATCTGGTACTGGTGAGTCGGGCAATAGTTGACTGAACTCATTGACAGATGAAATGGATTCACATGAAGATGGTCTGTCAGTCTCAGCATCTCTTGATGATGTAACCATAAACTCACACTCTGAATCTGAACACATTGATTCAGGTGATGACGACCTATGTGTAGGCGTGTACTCCAATGATACTGTAAACTGAGGGATGGGAGAGTCTGGAGAAAGTGACCTATTCTCATTAAACTCAGGCATTGATTCTGGTGATGATGCTCTTTTGTCATCCATTTGCATAGCTGATTCAAGTGACATTGGCCTGTATTCAGGCAGTGATTGAGAGGACAACACACTTTCTCTCTCATTCTCATACTCTGAGAGTGCACATACTGGAGATGATGGCATGCATTCTGCAAACTGAGATTCCAAATTTCCAATTACCACATAATCTATATCTGTTGGTGAAGTTTCAGGTGACCATGATGCTGATCTCAGGAACGATACACATTCTGGCATTGCTATTGTAAATTCAGGTAAGGGGGAATGTGGGGAAAGTGGTGTAAACTCACTGACTGATGTAACAGATTCTGGTGATGATGGTCTTGATTCTATCACCATGACTGAACTGGAGGATATGGGTTTGAAGTCTATCAAGGATTCTGGTGAATAGTGTAGATCATCATCCTCTGTGTCAGCTTCTGATACTGCCACCCAACCAGCATCAGACTCAGTTTGCGCCTCAGGGACAGTTATTTCAAATGTGTACTTAGCCTGTCTGTATAGTGCTGCCCCCGAACACACAATGTGTTCATTCATTGGTAATGGTAACCCTGAAACAGGTACATCAGATATTACTTGTACACCTGAAGTGCAAAGATAGAAATCATCAGCTGTGGCTGTGTCTGTAGAAGTAAATTGATATGTTTCCTCTAAAGGTAATAAATTGGCAGTGACATCATGCTCATTTTTATCTTTTACTTCAGTATCTTGATCATCATCATGAACAATCCTCTCATGTTCTATTGTGTTAGCAATTAAGTTCATAAACCCTGTTTTACTGCTGAAAGTGTCTCCCGCATACTGAGGATCATGTACTTGAGAAATTAGCTTCCACTGCTCTGCATCATGAATTAGATTGTACTCAGCTAAGATGACTGCTGATTTTTCAGGTAAGGAAGGTGCCTTTGTTGTTGATGAAAGAGTGCTATTGATGGTTGCTTCAGTGGACTTTTGCAGTGCCTGTGTAAATTCAGGAATGGGTGAGTCTGGCGAAAGCGGTCTAAATTCATCGTTGGATGCACTTGAACCAGGAGATGCTGCTCTGTCCTCAAAAAGCCAAGGAAGACACAAGTCTGTCTCTAAATCCTCATCTGAAAATACTGATTCAGGTGATATGGATCTGTATTTTACTCCCAACATAGTGGTTGCACTCGTGGCGTAATGGGGTAGGGGTGAGTCAGGAGACAAAAATCTAAGATCAGAGTCAGAAACCCCTGATTGACAAGACCCTGCTCTGTTCTCAAAATCAAACATCTGTAAATTCAAAGGAGAATATTCTAGTTCTGAAGCGTCTGATTCAGGTGACCATGTCCTGTAAGCATTAAAGTCAGGATCAGTCCCTGGCAAAGCCTGACTGAAGTCAGGTACAGGGGAATCAGGAGAAAGTCTTCTGTCTTTAGTCACAGATGTCAAGGACTCAGGAGAAGATCGATCTTCTATGAACATTGGGTAACATAACTCAAATTCCTGATCAAAGTGAAACACCACTGATTCAGGGGAACTAGACCGCAAGTCCATATGTGATAAGGTAAACTCTTGTAGTGCCTGTGGAAATTCAGGAATGGGTGAGTCTGGTGAAAGGGGTCTAAATTCATCGTTGGATGCACTTGAACCAGGAGATGCTGCTCTGTCCTCAAAAAGCCAAGGAAGACACAAATCTGTCTCTAAATCCTCATCTGAAAATACTGATTCAGGTGATATGGATCTGTATTTTACTCCCAACATAGTGGTTGCACTCGTGGCGTAATGGGGTAGGGGTGAGTCAGGAGACAAACATCTAAGATCAGAGTCAGAAACCCCTGATTGACAAGACCCTGCTCTGTTCTCAAAATCAAACATCTGTAAATTCAAAGGAGAATAATCTAGTTCTGAAGCGTCTGATTCAGGTGACCATGTCCTGTAAGCATTAAAGTCAGGATCAGTCCCTGGGAAAGCCTGACTGAAGTCAGGTACAGGGGAATCAGGAGAAAGTCTTCTGTCTTTAGTCACAGATGTCAAGGACTCAGGAGAAGATCGATCTTCTATGAACATTGGGTAAAGTAACTCAAATTCTTCATCAAAGTCAGACACCACTGATTCAGGGGAACTAGACCTCAAGTCCATATGTGATAAGGAAAACTCTTGTAGTTCCTGTGGAAATTCAGGAATGGGTGAGTCTGGCGGAAGGGGTCTAAATTCATCGTTGGATGCACTTGAACCAGGAGATGCTGCTCTATTCTCAAAATCAAACATCTGTAAATTCAAAAGAGAATATTCTAGTTCTGAAGCATCTGTTTCAGGTGACCATGTCTTGTAAGAATTAAACTCATGATCAGTCTCTGGCAAAGCCTGACTGAAGTCAGGTACAGGGGAATCAGGAGAAAGTCTTCTGTCTTTAGTCACAGATGTCAAAGACTCAGGAGAAGATCGATCTTCTATGAACATTGGGTAACATAACTCAAATTCCTCATCAAAGTCAGACACCACTGATTCAGGGGAACTAGACCTCAAGTCCATATGTGATACGGTAAACTCTTGTAGTCCCTGTGGAAATTCAGGAATGGGTGAGTCTGGCGAAAGCGGTCTAAATCCATCGTTGGATGCACTTGAACCAGGAGATGCTGCTCTGTCCTCAAAAAGCCAAGGAAGACACAAGTCTGTCTCTAAATCCTCATCTGAAAATACTGATTCAGGTGATATGGATCTGTATTTTACTCCCAACATAGTGGTTGCACTCTTGGCGTAATGGGGTAGGGGTGAGTCAGGAGACAAACATCTAAGATCAGAGTCAGAAACCCCTGATTGACAAGACCCTGCTCTGTTCTCAAAATCAAACATCTGTAAATTCAAAGGAGAATAATCTAGTTCTGAAGCGTCTGATTCAGGTGACCATGTCCTGTAAGAATTAAACTCATGATCAGTCTCTGGCAAAGCCTGACTGAAGTCAGGTACAGGGGAATCAGGAGAAAGTCTTCTGTCTTTAGTCACAGATGTCAAGGACTCAGGAGAAGATCGATCTTCTATGAACATTGGGTAACATAACTCAAATTCCTCATCAAAGTCAGACACCACTGATTCAGGGGAACTAGACCTCAAGTCCATATGTGATACGGTAAACTCTTGTAGTCCCTGTGGAAAATCAGGAATGGGTGAGTCTGGCGAAAGCGGTCTAAATTCATCGTTGGATGCACTTGAACCAGGAGATGCTGCTCTGTCCTCAAAATCAAACATCTGTAAATTCAAAAGAGAATATTCTAGTTCTGAAGCATCTGTTTCAGGTGACCATGTCCTGTAAGAATTAAACTCATGACCAGTCTCTGGCAAAGCCTGACTGAAGTCAGGTACAGGGGAATCAGGAGAAAGTCTTCTGTCTTTAGTCACAGATGTCAAGGACTCAGGAGAAGATCGATCTTCTATGAACATTGGGTAACATAACTCAAATTCCTGATCAAAGTCAAACACCACTGATTCAGGGGAACTAGACCGCAAGTCCATATGTGATACGGTAGACTCTTGTAGGGCCTGTGGAAATTCAGGAATGGGTGAGTCTGGCGAAAGCGGTCTAAATCCATCGTTGGATGCACTTGAACCAGGAGATGCTGCTCTGTCCTCAAAAAGCCAAGGAAGACACAAGTCTGTCTCTAAATCCTCATCTGAAAATACTGATTCAGGTGATATGGATCTGTATTTTACTCCCAACATAGTGGTTGCACTCGTGGCGTAATGGGGTAGGGGTGAGTCAGGAGACAAACATCTAAGATCAGAGTCAGAAACCCCTGATTGACAAGACCCTGCTCTGTTCTCAAAATCAAACATCTGTAAATTCAAAGGAGAATAATCTAGTTCTGAAGCGTCTGATTCAGGTGACCATGTCCTGTAAGCATTAAAGTCAGGATCAGTCCCTGGGAAAGCCTGACTGAAGTCAGGTACAGGGGAATCAGGAGAAAGTCTTCTGTCTTTAGTCACAGATGTCAAGGACTCAGGAGAAGATCGATCTTCTATGAACATTGGGTAACATAACTCAAATTCCTGATCAAAGTGAAACACCACTGATTCAGGGGAACTAGACCGCAAGTCCATATGTGATACGGTAAACTCTTGTAGTGCCTGTGGAAATTCAGGAATGGGTGAGTCTGGCGAAAGCGGTCTAAATTCATCGTTGGATGCACTTGAACCAGGAGATGCTGCTCTGTCCTCAAAAAGCCAAGGAAGACACAAATCTGTCTCTAAATCCTCATCTGAAAATACTGATTCAGGTGATATGGATCTGTATTTTACTCCCAACATAGTGGTTGCACTCGTGGCGTAATGGGGTAGGGGTGAGTCAGGAGACAAACATCTAAGATCAGAGTCAGAAACCCCTGATTGACAAGACCCTGCTCTGTTCTCAAAATCAAACATCTGTAAATTCAAAGGAGAATAATCTAGTTCTGAAGCGTCTGATTCAGGTGACCATGTCCTGTAAGAATTAAACTCATGATCAGTCTCTGGCAAAGCCTGACTGAAGTCAGGTACAGGGGAATCAGGAGAAAGTCTTCTGTCTTTAGTCACAGATGTCAAGGACTCAGGAGAAGATCGATCTTCTATGAACATTGGGTAAAGTAACTCAAATTCTTCATCAAAGTCAGACACCACTGATTCAGGGGAACTAGACCTCAAGTCCATATGTGATAAGGTAAACTCTTGTAGTTCCTGTGGAAATTCAGGAATGGGTGAGTCTGGCGAAAGTGGTCTAAATTCATCGTTGGATGCACTTGAACCAGGAGATGCTGCTCTGTCCTCAAAATCAAACATCTGTAAATTCAAAAGAGAATATTCTAGTTCTGAAGCATCTGTTTCAGGTGACCATGTCCTGTAAGAATTAAACTCATGACCAGTCTCTGGCAAAGCCTGACTGAAGTCAGGTACAGGGGAATCAGGAGAAAGTCTTCTGTCTTTAGTCACAGATGTCAAGGACTCAGGAGAAGATCGATCTTCTATGAACATTGGGTAACATAATTCAAATTCCTGATCAAAGTCAAACACCACTGATTCAGGGGAACTAGACCGCAAGTCCATATGTGATACGGTAGACTCTTGTAGGGCCTGTGGAAATTCAGGAATGGGTGAGTCTGGCGAAAGCGGTCTAAATCCATCGTTGGATGCACTTGAACCAGGAGATGCTGCTCTGTCCTCAAAAAGCCAAGGAAGACACAAGTCTGTCTCTAAATCCTCATCTGAAAATACTGATTCAGGTGATATGGATCTGTATTTTACTCCCAACATAGTGGTTGCACTCTTGGCGTAATGGGGTAGGGGTGAGTCAGGAGACAAACATCTAAGATCAGAGTCAGAAACCCCTGATTGACAAGACCCTGCTCTGTTCTCAAAATCAAACATCTGTAAATTCAAAGGAGAATAATCTAGTTCTGAAGCGTCTGATTCAGGTGACCATGTCCTGTAAGCAATAAAGTCAGGATCAGTCCCTGGGAAAGCCTGACTGAAGTCAGGTACAGGGGAATCAGGAGAAAGTCTTCTGTCTTTAGTCACAGATGTCAAGGACTCAGGAGAAGATCGATCTTCTATGAACATTGGGTAACATAATTCAAATTCCTGATCAAAGTCAAACACCACTGATTCAGGGGAACTAGACCGCAAGTCCATATGTGATACGGTAGACTCTTGTAGGGCCTGTGGAAATTCAGGAATGGGTGAGTCTGGCGAAAGCGGTCTAAATCCATCGTTGGATGCACTTGAACCAGGAGATGCTGCTCTGTCCTCAAAAAGCCAAGGAAGACACAAGTCTGTCTCTAAATCCTCATCTGAAAATACTGATTCAGGTGATATGGATCTGTATTTTACTCCCAACATAGTGGTTGCACTCTTGGCGTAATGGGGTAGGGGTGAGTCAGGAGACAAACATCTAAGATCAGAGTCAGAAACCCCTGATTGACAAGACCCTGCTCTGTTCTCAAAATCAAACATCTGTAAATTCAAAGGAGAATAATCTAGTTCTGAAGCGTCTGATTCAGGTGACCATGTCCTGTAAGAATTAAACTCATGATCAGTCTCTGGCAAAGCCTGACTGAAGTCAGGTACAGGGGAATCAGGAGAAAGTCTTCTGTCCTTAGTCACAGATGTCAAAGACTCAGGAGAAGATCGATCTTCTATGAACATTGGGTAACATAACTCAAATTCCTCATCAAAGTCAGACACCACTGATTCAGGGGAACTAGACCTCAAGTCCATATGTGATACGGTAAACTCTTGTAGTGCCTGTGGAAATTCAGGAATGGGTGAGTCTGGCGGAAGCGGTCTAAATCCATCGTTGGATGCACTTGAACCAGGAGATGCTGCTCTGTCCTCAAAAAGCCAAGGAATACACAAGTCTGTCTCTAAATCCTCATCTGAAAATACTGATTCAGGTGATATGGATCTGTATTTTACTCCCAACATAGTGGATGCACTCATGGCGTAATGGGGTAGGGGTGAGTCAGGAGACAAACATCTAAGATCAGAGTCAGAAACCCCTGATTGACAAGACCCTGCTCTGTTCTCAAAATCAAACATCTGTAAATTCAAAGGAGAATATTCTAGTTCTGAAGCGTCTGATTCAGGTGACCACGTCCTGTAAGCATTACAATCAGGATTAGTCCCTGGGAAAGCCTGACTGAAGTCAGGTACAGGGGAATCAGGAGAAAGTCTTCTGTCTTTAGTCACAGATGTCAAGGACTCAGGAGAAGATCGATCTTCTATGAACATTGGGTAACATAACTCAAATTCCTCATCAAAGTCAGACACCACTGATTCAGGGGAACTAGACCTCAAGTCCATATGTGATAAGGTAAACTCTTGTAGTGCCTGTGGAAATTCAGGAATGGATGAGTCTGGCGAAAGGGGTCTAAATTCATCGCTGGATGCACTTGAACCAGGAGATGCTGCTCTGTTCTCAAAATCAAACATCTGTAAATTCAAAGGAGAATAATCTAGTTCTGAAGCATCTGTTTCAGGCGACCATGTCCTGTAAGAATTAAAGTCATGATCAGTCTCTGGCAAAGCCTGACTGAAGTCAGGTACAGGGGAATCAGGAGAAAGTCTTCTGTCTTTAGTCACAGATGTCAAGGACTCAGGAGAAGATCGATCTACTATGAACATTGGGTAACATAACTCAAATTCTTCATCAAAGTCAGACAACACTGATTCAGGGGAACAAGACCTCAAGTCCATTTTTGATATGGTAAACTCTTGTAGTGCCTGTGTAAATTCAGGAATGGGTGAGTCCGATGAAAGATTTGTAAATTCATTTACAGAGCCAGTTGATTCAGGAGAGATTGATCTGAAATTTGACATTAACATCAGTGATGCAGGTGAGAAAGGGCCATATTCTAATACTGATTCTGGTGAGAGTGGCCTCATGTTAATTTCTAATGTCACGGAATTGGGAGATTCTGGTCTGTCTTGAATGCAAATTTCTGAAGAAAGAAATCCTGATGAATCATTGAGAGCCGAGGCATCTGATTTAGGTGAGGAAGATCTATATCCATCAACTAAATCAAGATAGCTCTCTAACTCTGTCTTAAAGTCAGGTCCTGGTAAGTAATGTGACGAAGGCCTTTGTTTGCTTAGTGATTCTTCTGATTCAGGAGAGGATGACCTTGACTCAGTAGATAAAGCAGCAACATTAAATTGCTCACGTTCTTTATCTGAGATAGATTTGGAAGATGATGCCCCGGGATTTTCTTCTGGAGATTCAAGAAGCAAGACAGAAAGTTCGGGATTCAGTGAATCTGGAGACAAAGGTCTATACTCATTCACAGAATGTCCTGTCTCCTGCAAATCAGACCTCAGATCGCTCAGTAACTTCAGGGCCTCGGGGGAGGGAGATCTATATTCTGCCCCAAGATCAGGTAACATTGCCCTACCTGTCTCTCTTTCATTTGAATCAAGGTGAATGCATTCTTTACTTGTCTCCTCATATTCCAATACTCTACTTACAAAGGCTTCTCCTGCATAATGAGGGTCATATAGTTGACATATCATCTGGTTTGCTTGAATTGTTGCACCGGCCTTTGCCGATTGCTTTTCTTCAAGCATGGAAACAGTTGATTCAGTTATCAGTGCCTCAGGTAATACAAACCTGTAGTCTGACAGTGCGCTCTTTTCCCTATAAATCTTTGTTTTCATTGCTTGTACAACATTTACATCAGAGGAATCTGCAATGTCCAACTTCACACCACCCTCTAACTTTCCTTCTTTCACCCCTGAATCTTCCAGGACATACTCAATTCTTGTTCCAGCATACTCAAAAACACCAGTTTTACTGAAAAATGTCTCCCCAACAAAGTGAGGATCATGTATTTGAGAAATAAGCTTCCAAAGTTTAGCATCATAAACAAGTCTATATACTGGTACCCTTATTGCTTTAAGAAGTATGTTTTGACTACTACAACCCAATGGTCTTTCCATGGTGTCCAATACTTGTGAATCCGGTGAGTCAGGTCTCTGCTCGGAAATACTTATGTCAACACTTGATTGTGTATATTTGTCTTTAGAAACCACTGAATCAGGAGACGATGATCTATGACCAATGACTGAAACTGATTCAGTCAGACCTGTTTTAAATTCTGGTATTGGCGAGTCACCTCTATAGTCATCTCCAGAAACTACTGAATCAGGTGAGGGCGGTCTAATTTCAGAGCACAGCTGTGGCAGATACATAGCCCCATACTCTAAATCTGAACAAACTGAAAAAGGTGATGAGGATCTTGCCAGTGTGGTCCAAGCAACAGATTCTGGTAAACCTTGTCCAAACACAGGAATGGGTGACTCAGGCGATTGTGCCTTGTATATGTTAACAGATGTTACTGAATCAGGAGATGCTGGTCTGTCCTCAATAAGAAATGAAATGTTTAAATCAGTCTCCAGATCCAGATCTGACCATACTGACTCTGTTGACACTGATCTGTGATAAACTGGAGATGGTCCAGAGAAAGAGGAACAATACATAGGTATAGGGCAATCTGGCATTGAAGCTTGCTGACTATCCACAGATCTCCCTGAGTGGGAGGAATCTGGTCTAAGTGCATCCAGCGCAAACAGCGATTGTGGTGTCATGGGTCTATATTCTGCTTCACAATCGAATGAAAGTGATCTTTGGTAATTTTGGGATTTCAAACAAGCAGCTTTATCTTCATCTGTTGCATCTGACCTTGTATGACAAGACACTGTTCCTTTTTCAGCAAACGAAAGCACTCCTGATCTATTCAGGAAGGTTTCTCCTACATAGTGTGGGTCACACATTTGAGCGATCAACTTCCGCAGTTCTGCACCATATGCTAAACTGTAGACTGGCACTGAATATTCTGTTAAGGATAAAGGTATATGATGCTGAGGTGTAGAAACGGATTCCTGTTGAAACTGTTGATCTTCAGGGGAATTTATAGTCAAAGCCAATGAGAATGGTAGATCATCAGATGCAGTTTCTGCAGACAAAGGAAGTGACTGAGCTTTAACATATCCTTGTGGGGGTACATATGTAACTATATACTCAGGTGATTCGTTTTGATCTTTTGTAACATTCTGTACAAGTTCATAATCAGTTTTTACTGATTTCTTAGATGTTTTCTTTCTAGCAGACTTTGTCTTTCCAGTTAAGGGATTGTTAATTTCCTGCCTTGAAATTCCCTCATCAAACAACTTATTAGATAATTCTTCTGTAATGTTAGTTGACAAAACCTCAACTCCTGCTGGTGGTGTGACAATGATTTGGTCAGACTGACTGCCATCAGGTATAACTGTTTGTATCATGGGACCTTTTATAAGATTGTCCTCAGATTTTGACAAAGTATTGATTGAAATTCTTTCTTGAGTTTTTGATTTTTCTAAATCAACAGTGTTGCTTGTTTTTGTTTTAAACTGCTTTTCAGCACATGCCTCTTCCATAACAATTGCAGCTTGTGTCAGTTCAAGTGTCATATGTTTCTCAAGAGGCAGGCCAGTTACAAGATTGGGCCCATGATCACTTACATAACAACTTAAACAGGGAGATAAAACCCTATTCTCAAAAGACGAGAGCAATGGCATGGCCTCATACTCTGTATCTGACATCACAGAGTCTTGTGATGATGAATGATCATTTTTAGTAAAAGCATGATGCACAGACGGCGTAAATTGTGGTATGGTATGATAATCTGGGGACAGACAGTCCTTACATGTCTCTGATTCAAAAGAGGATGCTCTAATGTTGAACATTGCTGACGGTGGAGACATTCTGTTGCCAGAACAATGTGAATGCCACTCTGGTGAATGTGGTCTTCCTTCAATATCAGACATAGATAAGATGACCGAGTCATCATCCTCCGTAGATACTGATTCCACTGGTGTTGGTGGTTTGTTTTGTGTATCAGATACCAATGGTTCAGGAGATTTTATTCTATAATCAGCTATCTCTAAAAATCCAATTAATTCAGTGGAGAATGGCCTATGACTAATGATAGGTAAACCAGATTCAGATTCATCTCCAGATGCAGCTGCAGCAGGTGATAAAGCCGTTCTTTCATGATTAACTAAAACTTGAGACATGGAGTCATATTCATACACTGATTTAGGTGAAGTGGATCTCTCCCTTACCAGTACGATAACTGAGTCAGGCGAGTTGAGACTGAATACAGGTATGGGTGAATCAAGTGAACATGCTTTATATTCATTTACAGATCCTACAGATTCTGGGGATGATGGCCTCTCTTCAAAAGGCTTTGATAAAAAAAGTGTAGTTTCAAATTCCAAATCTGATGACACCAACTCAGGTGGTGATGATCTACATTGACCAGGTGTAAAAGACTCCGAGCTGGGGCAGTCAGGTGGAAGCCAACAATGTGCATTGATACTGCCACTAGATTCAGGAGATGATGATGTCATTTCATTGAAATAAGAAGACAAAGTCACACATTCAGAGGATGTACACAAACACTGCATTGTTTCCAAAATGTTAGACTCAGGTGACGATCCTCTGTCTTCAATGTCAAACGTTAATGATTGAGATGAGATGGATCGCTCACCACTACAATCGCTGCCGGCAGATACTGCCCTTCCAAATGGTCTTTTGTTTGAAACCATTGGTGTCAAAGGCCTTTCATCTGTTTCTAATGTTAAGAGCATAGTATTTGGCACACTCAGTAATGGTTGCACTGGGGCAGAAGCCCCAACATCACCACTTTCCCATGGAAAAATAGGCGGTGGTAGGGGAGACAAGGGCCTAAACTGAGGTATTGGAGAATCATGTGCAAGAACATTCAGCTCATTTACTGACAATGCTGATTTAGGTGATGTGGCCCAACTCTCTGTCAGTAATATTGCTTCATCAGTTACACATTCAGGTGAAGATGATCTATCATAAACTAAGCTATGAAATTCACAAATGGTTTCATGAGTGGATTCTGGTGAACATGATCTAGATGCTTTAATGTCAGGTTTAATCTCTACAGAGACCACAAACTCATTTTCATTCCGTCTGAATGACAGTGTTTTCTCAAAGCTATATTCTGCTCCCAATATACATGCCATAGCATTATCTACTGAATGAACATCTAGCTGTTCCGAATTTGAGTCATGTGACAACTGCATGAAGGCAGTTGAGTTTATGAGCTCTGGATTTTGAGACAATAAACCTGGAATGGTACAACTGACATCAGAGGGACTTGCTAATGCCTGAGTGTCTGTGTCGATTTGATTCATGCCATTAAGGGATTTGACATTAAGGTCGGGTGAAATTGAGACATGGGAAATGTCAATCTCAAACAAAGAGTTTGAAAAATGTTCATCAATATTTGTCTGTCTAGCAGCTCCCTCGACCTCATCTTTCCTGACTCCAGACTCCAGAATTGCGTCTTCAGAGGATGTATCCACGGGCACCAGAGACAAATCCTCACTATCTGAATCCATCAACTCAAAATCATATCCATACAAGACTTTATAGAGTCGATGTGAAACTTCATCCATGTGTCTTCTGGCCATTTGTTTGGTCAGCATGGATTCTGTCACCGCATTAGTGGAACCAGAAGGAGGTTCAGAAGTAGGCTGAGTAGGCAGTTGTTCACTTGTAGGTTTTGTTGAGCAAATCTTTTCAGGGATCTCATCGATTTCCATAAACTCCATAGACAGTTTCCAGAAATCTTGCTCAGCTTGATCACACTCAATCAAGCTATCTCCAAAATCGGTCATAGACAATGGTTGACTCTTGCATACACCTGTTGGAGAACTATTGGATGACTCTCGCCGTGGTGACAAATAATGAGCATTGTATTCAGAATGGGTGGTTTGTAGACACTCCAAACTCCACTCTTCTCCCCCCCATGCCCCCCCATATCCAGCAGCCCCATCTTCATCACATGGTTCAATACTGGGACAAGACGGTGGGATAATCTGGGCGCCTAACATGGGTCCCCCTTTGATCACAGGGTCTATCACATGGGATTGGAGGTTGTCGGGAGAGATGGGGTACAATGTGTAGAAAGGACTTACTTGTCTAAAACTGCCTGTTTGTACCGTGTCTGTCAATTCCTCGTATACTCTATGTGATGAGCTGTGAAAAAAGATTACAATATTCAGTCACAGGATAGCTGATGAATTGATAAATAAATAGATGCCGATAAGTCTTACATCTAGTCAGTATTCTCTGTCATAATGATAAAATAGAAATAGCTGATAAATTGATAAATAAATAGAAGCCGATAATTCTTACATCCAGTCATTATTATTTTTCATAATGTAAAAATACATATTCCACCAAATACCAATTTAAGTCACATAAATCAAACTAAGTTTCCCAACTAAATTTCCCTTTTTTTCAAAATATTATGAATAGATCTTTCAAGAAAAATCAGAAATGCTTCTTTTGAGTAATAACCACACCAAAGAATATCTAAACTGACTAATGCTGACATTTGCATGTAGGTTTTTGAGCTGTAGTATGTGTTACAGTGGATTTACTAATTAGCTATAGCCTGCAAACTAAAGTCAACAGTTGTACTTTTTTTCATTCAGCAATCTAGGTGCAGTGTAACCCGTATCCATGCTTGTAGATGATTAGAAAACAGACAGAAAGTGAATGTAGCTATGGTCACATGAATTCAACTGTCCAGGTAACCTTTAACTTACTATGTTGTTTCCATCTCTTTTTGTAGTTTCTCTTTCTGGGCATTTCTATGAAGGCCAGTTGCTGTTGAATCTGTTTTGGGTCGTCCCACTGTCTCGTGAAGGGATGACAAACTGGAGGACAGGTCCTCTGCCGACACCATGGGTACCTCTAGTCCTGAGCCTGGACTCCTACGTGTAGCCTCTGTACGCCTGCCTGGCCTGGGGCTGTCAATGTCTTCATGAAGGGCAGAGAAACCTGACAAAAGATACAGTGCAGGCATACCGTATGAGTTGATAGTGCTGGCTAAAAAGAAATATAATGCTTCAAGTTAACATTGGCTTTTGTACCTTCACTATGGTCCAATGCTATGGTCCGCTCTATTTCTGCATAAGTATGTGATGATGTCTCCTCCTGAGTGGACTTGATTATCTTGGTTTCAATGAGGTGAACTATGTCCATTCGGTTGATCTTAGTTAGTCTTTTGATCAGTGTTGATTCTATTGAAACAGAAAACAGACTTCAAAGTTCCACTTTACATTTTAATAAGAGCTTCTATTTTGTTAGTTATTATAAATATTTACCGAAACTTGTCACTAACCTGTGGAATGCGTTTCCTCACTCTTTGCCCAGAGTTTCAAAAGGGCATGGCTTTGGTCTTGCAATGAGTTTGGGTTTTCAATCCTTATCAGGTTAATCCTCTCCTCACTGAAGTCCAGTTCTCGTGCTAACTCTGTAGAGAAAAAGAAGATACAGTATAATTATTATAATGGTTATGATTGACATTTTTTAAATTATGTTTCTTACTGTATATCTGATGTATGTTTGATAGCTTGATCACTGCTATTAAGGTGTGACTCACCAGTCCAGCTGAAGCCCAGGTGGTCGGCTATAATGGCCAACCGTTGCTCTTTTCTCTCTGCCTCATCCTGTGGATCTACTGCAAATACCATCAGACAGCAATGAGCGGTCAGAGCCGCAAGTTATACCAAATCAAGTCACATTCACAAATGGTATCCGAAAAAAAATCTTCACTGGCTTTCTTGATCTTGTAGTACTGACAGTTTGTTTGCTTAACTTATGATAGATCTTGTAGTAGGACTATGATTGAGAAATATACATTTCAATCATTAGAAAATAAATGACATTACATGTGATTGTTTAAATAATTAATTACTCTTTAATGTTTAAAAACATTTTAGACACTAAGTTGTTTTCACAAGTTCCGTAAAGCCTTTAAGTCAATCTTGAGATTTTCAACACACATAAAGGGAAAGAGAGACGTCATAACACACACAAGCACAGCTCAAAAGACACAGCCACATGTATTCTTCAACTACAAAGGGACTTGACTACAAGAGACAGAGAGGCAGCACCTTTACAGCTACAGTGTACTAATGAGGCACAATAGATAGAGAATAGCCCCTTAAACTGGGGGGATACCTTGACTTTGGACTTTATCATCTGGGATTCGCTGCACCTGTGTCTCAACAGGGTTGTCCCACAGTGGTCTAATGGGAAAGACGTCTCCTGAGGGCGGGAACTGCATCTCAGGGAATGTTTCTCTTTCTATAATTGATGGATCAATGAGACTGCTTTCGTCATCTGAGTTGGCAGCTGCAACGTCTTGGTCTTTCTCTATCTCTGCCTGTGCCAATCTTGCCACAAGTTTTGCTGCTTCATCGCTTATCTCTTCAAAGAACTCAATGGACTGCTCACTTTTCTCTTTAGTCAGTGTTGATGAATGAGATGACTGACCACTTTTACCTCGGACTGGCAATCTGGACTGGAACCCTTTAGATTTTGCTGACTCACAACTCAACGGGCGACCTTTTTCTTTTTTAGCAGATGGCCTGTTAGACTCCCCCTCACAGAAGCTCTTGGCTTTGGAAGATGGTGTCTTGGTTTTGATATCCACAGAGGGACCTGTGTCTGTCTCAGATTTTCTCCTTGAATCTTTTTTCACAGGTACCTTCAGCTTTTTGTCTTTGGTAGATTCAGCATGTTTGACAATAGACTCTGGCTTAGGAGTGCTAGCCTTGATGGGAATTCTGGATTTAGATTCAGAAATAAAGGAGGCCTCTTTTTTAATAGTGGTTGAAGAGTTTGCATGAGATTGAGAGGGAATTCTGGATTTGCCCCGACTTTGTTGAGCAGACTTAGCTTGTGTTTTGACCGGAATCTTTTTACCACTATTGGGAGCACTTTGTTTGGACTTGTCTGTTGGTTTCGGCGCTTCTATCACTGACTGTGGTTCTTCTGGAGATGAATCAGAGGACTCTTGGCCCTGCTCAGAGTAAACTGATCTAGTGACTGTAGTTTCTGCTGTCTGTATAGTTGTAATCATTTGGTCGGGGGCATTTTTGTCTAAATCTAAACATCCTTTGTTTACGTTTTTGTCTAGACCTTCAGGGGATGTCTGATCTTTCTTTGTAGGTTTAGCTGAGGCGGAAATGCCCATTTTAGGGATTTTAGATTTGGAGGCATCAGCTTTAGAGGTTTGCTGATCACCTTCGGGTCGGGACTGAAGCGGAGAATCAGTTGCTTCTTTTGCTCTCTCCGTCACCTCAGTCTCCTCAGTCTTAACCTCTAGTGTTAGATTGAGGCCAACTTCAGATTCTGCTGCTGATCTCCTACTTTCTTGCCTGACCTCTTCTAAAAGAGGTTCATCTAAAGGTTGTTCACCTATCTGGAAAAAGGCAAATCCACCCCCCTCTTCCTCATAGCTCCTCTTAGTCATGTCAATAGCACCACTTCGAGTCATCTCAAAAAGCTTCCCTTCTTGGAATAGAAAAGGGTTGGGTTCACTGGTAGGACTGCTCTCTTCTGTTGGCGTTCTACCAGGTGTTGTGTCTGGAGTTGCTTGCAGAGACTGACGGTCCACCACCAGATTCAGTATCTTCTGTTCCTCCTCTTTTACACGAGCTGCAAAAGTGGCATCATCCTCCCTCATGGCAGACCACAAGTCAGTTTCTACCCTTGCTGTGACTCCTTTTGACTCAGTTCTGGGAGGTTCCACTGTCTCATCATCCCCATCATCCCGCTCTGTGTCATCATATATGCAGACATCCGGTTTGAACAGTTCCTTTGTTTGACCTGTGGCAACAGCTGCACTACATCCAGCCTCCGGTGCTCTTGGAGGGTCATTTGCATCTCCTTTCACCTCATCTGTTACATTGCTAACTTGTTTTAGCTTAACACTTAACTCTTGACCATCATTATCATCTCCTTTGTTGTCTCTTGACTTCCTTAAACTCTCCTCCTTTTGCTCATCAGTCCTGTTTTCAGTGTATGATGTTACAAGAGCCTTTTTGGCAGTGCAGTCTTGATCAGCTTTTACAGATGGTGGGACTTTTTGCTCCTGTGCAGTTTCCAGTTTGGATTTTGAATTATGTTGGACTGAGACAGAATGAGGCCCCTCTGAACTGACAGTGGCTGATCTTGTTGCGCTCTTGACCTCTTTGTTGTGGGGTCCATCATGCAAACCTGCTGAAAAATGAGAGGGAGGTTGTACTTTAATATGGGGATCAACAAAAAGAGCTAACTCTGAATCTTCAGTGGGTCTACTGAGCCCACATTCACTTTGTGAAAGCTTCTCACTTGTGTGCTCTATTGTTTCATAGCTGTCATTCTCTAGTTTGGCATTTGCTGTTGGAAACACATCTTTTCTAGAGTTCTTTTTGCTCCTTGCGTCTTGTTCCATTTCATCAAATGTTTTTATTTTGGCTGCCATCTTAAACATCTCTTCCTCTGGAGTAATTTTTCTTTTAGCTTCAAAGCTGTCTGAGGTATTGTCTTCTTCTTGGTCTTCAGGGATGACAGCCGGTTTGGATGGAACAGAAAGGAATGTATAGTCAGGGGGTTTGGGGTTTACCTCATAACTTACCTCTTCGGAACTGGGAGTATCAGGGGAGAGGGGACTCTTACCGGAACTTGTCATCTGAGATGTCTGCTCACAACTGTCATCATCAGCACTAGCCTCATAGTCTCGAAGCAGCCTACCAGGCAAAGCATCTTGGGGGAAGTCTGTAGCTTTGGAGGTATCTGGATGGCTGGAGTATTCACATGGTGGACCTAGAGTTGATTGGAAGGATGGGTGGCTTTTTTGCTCTACAGGGCTGTTCTCTAAGGAGTCTTGAGGGGGTGATTCCTTGGTCGGGCTAGGTTCAATGGAATCTGGGGATTTATGGGAGGAGTTTTCTTCCATGAGAGGACTACCCTCTAGAGAGTCTCTGTGGCTTATTGTCAAAGACTCGTCAGCTAATGGACTGAGAGAATCTGAGTCTTGTTTTAAAGGCAGCTCTAAGCTTTCATGACGCTGAGAAGAGGATCTGGAGGCTGGAGAACCAACTAAAGACAATTCTAGCTGATGATCGGGGTTCTCGTCATCGCTAAAAAAGGTTTCTACAGTCTCTGAAATTGTCTTTGTAAGTCTTTGAGGTATAGATGGCTTAGACTCACTCCTAACAGATATGGACTCACTTTTAGTATGATCATCTGCAGCCATGCTGGAAGAAACAGGGAGAGTCAATTCTGTCGATTGTTGGTCACCAGTGGTCCCTACAACACAGTGTCCAGAATTCTCTGTGTCTATAAATTCTTTTTTGACTGTTGTACCAGTTGCTGACAAAGTTGTAGAGGTCTGCTGTCCAGTTGTGGGAGAAAGACACAGACTCTCTGGGCTTGTGTCTGGAGTGGCAAGACCCTCATGTTTGTCACTGTCCTCAGAGCTCAAATGAGGGGTACCATCTCCAGAGCTGGCACTTAGGGAGTCTGCCACACCCTCATGTTTTAAGCTGTCAGGGCTGTCATCAAGACCACCATTTCCAAAGTCTGCAGTTTCAGTTAGCTCAGAGTTAGCAGAAGCAACTGACTTAGTTTCTATCTCTCTGTCTTCCTGAGTGGTCTCTTTCTTGCGAGGTTTGGAATCCAAAGACACTTCTCGTTCTTGAGAGACTCGTGGGGTTATTGCTTTGGTCATGGTTTTTGACTGGATAGTGTCTGATCTTGTGGTTTTCTCGGTTTTTGACAAAGAGGATGTTTTGAGTTCGAATAGCCCAGACTTTCTTTTTGAGGGGTCCTGTCCTGTTTGGAATGCTTGCATCAGCTCCTTAACTGACATTGTCTCCTCAAGTTTTTCAGATTCAGCTTTGGGGGATTTCGGGGGACCCTGTTTTGATTTAGGGCTTTCTTTGGCTTTTGGAGAGGGTTTACTCATGACAGGCAATTGTGAGGCTTTGCTTCCAGGGACCTTTTTGCTCTTTTGCTCTGCTTCCACTTTCTGTTGTAAGGCTTTGACTTTGTCCTTTATTGACCCAATGGGAGTTTCTTCAACAACTGGGGATACGGGTGATGCTGGCCCAGGAGCTGTAGGCAATCTCAGAAGAGCACCTGCCTCTGTTGATTCTTCTGCCTGCCCATGGTCCTTTCCCTTTCTTCGGACTGGCTTAGCAGCTGTTTTGTCATGCACCTTGGTTGGGGTAGTTGGCTTTGCACTTTTGTGTAGTACAACATCTTGTATTTTTTGTTGGACAGCTGTCTCTTTTATTTTGGAACTTACTGGTGCATCCAGGAGGTATTCTTTAAGGTCACCTCTGTCCTTTATTGCTTTAGGTCTGGGAGCCCTGTTAGTCCTGCTTTCGCGTAAGACAGGCTCTTGAGTTTCTAAGGCTGCCATCTTTTTGGCCACCTCTATCTCACTGTCCGAGAGGAGAATCCACTCCTCGATCATCCTAGCTGCTTTTGCTGCCTCCTCTGCTGCCTCACCCTCATATGTTCCACTCCTCAGTATCTCACTGACTTTTTCTAGATCCTCTTTGACTTTCTCTAAGTCCTTCTCCATTATTTCTAATGGCTCTCCAGAAACATCCTCAGTCCCTTTCTCTAGACCAGACCTTCCTAAAGAAGGGGATTTCTCTGTGGAGTCTGCAGTCAAGATGGCAGTCATTTTGATCAAATCTTGTTTCATCTCTGACACGTCGGATAGAAGGTCTGGTTCTCGAATCAGCTCTGATTTCAGGACTGACGTCGGCGTCTCTTCATCTTCCATTTGGAAGAAGAACAAGTAAGGAATAAAAAAAATAAAAAATTCAAATGAAAGGAGACAGACATTGGAGAATGTGGTCAGGACAAGATTGGAGCACACTGCAGGGATCATAGGACAACACATTCACAAAGGGTTCTACATCAGGGTATCAGAGGAATTGGGCATATATGGTCATATGTCTCTGGGGAACTGTGGAAAAGCAAGGGCTAAATAATACCGATGGAAAAGGATATGAGCAGGAAATAACTTGCATATACACTCAGCTCACCCACACTCACAAAACAAAACTATAAAACAAAACTAAAATACATAAAACAATGATTGACCAATCATGTAACCAAGAAACTAACCAGTACAATAGACAACAAAGGAAACAAAGAAACAACATCAAAACATCTCAAGATTGCTCGGATGTATGACAAATGTCAATGTGATAAAAGGCAAAAATGTCTTGAAAACAACTCAGACTTTTAGTTGTGTCTATCAAAAGAAAGCCAGTGATACAAAATATGATGCTTTGCCAAGCTTTTTATTGTATGCAAAGCAGATCATGTTTCAAGCAGAAAGATGGTCTCTGGAATACTATATAATCTTGGATTGGAGGGATAATATTTTGATTCCATTTTCCCTCCATTCAGCCTTATGTTTAACTAAACATTTGAAGTATAACTAAAATGCTGTATAATGAGAACTGAAATAAGAAAAACATAACATTTCAAAATAAGCACATCAGCAAAAGAAGAAATTAACTATCATGAGCACGACATAGAATACAAGCACACACATTCACAGACATACAAGCACACGCATACACATTTATGTAAGGCAAGTTATTTCCATGCAAAGCAAAGGGAAGTGATGATGGAAAGGTTTTGGTGAAGAGTAAATGGAGTAAGTGTATGTTCAGTGTAATGATTGAATCTGCAATTAGTAGATGATAGGTGCTCATGATCGAGGGATGCTTGTTAATATGTCTTCATTCAGTAATGTGGTGAGTTGTTGGTCCATTACAAAACAATTTCTATGACATACTGTATCAATCATCTATATTAAATATGCATAATGCCTTTATTATGCATATTTACATGGAATTTGAATCAGTAGAATGTCATCCATGCATGTTTAATTTATAACACGGGTTGTTTTGTTATAACATTAATTGAAATGCTCAAGTAAATTGTATTTGTTTCTATTTTAGTATTTTAATCATTACTACATGAACAAGGTGAAGCAGGGTAGAAGGGGAAGGATTCAAAATGGGTGATGAGGTTTACTACTCTTAGAGTAACAAGACTTCAACTGACTCTAATGTCCTGGAATATGGTGCTCACGCAATAACTAGCACCCGGTTTCAGGAACTCAGAGCCTAAGCGCACATGTGCATGAGCAATACGTTTTATTTTTTTGGATGACCAGAGGTACTAGCACAACCTTGGCACAGTATGGTACAAGAGAGGCAGCAGCAGTAGAAACACATTATAAGGAGGAGGATGGCTGTATCAGCAGCAGAAGTTCAGGGGCCTGTACTATGAAGCAGGGTCTGGGGTTAGAGAGGTAACTATCCCGGATATACAGTCCTACAAAGGTGGTTCAATTCTTACTTGGTAATTTATGCTGCACGCCTAATATGCTCTGGAGCAGGATATGTTTGAAATAGGAGATCAACTCTTATAAAAGCTTATACAATAATTGACCCATCATGACTATAATTCCATGTGTCTATTACATTTCATTGATGCGTTGCAGATGTATTCTTATGGTGACTTTTAAGTCCAAAAGTCAATATTTATGAACAAAGATTGATCTAACAATTAAAAAAAAAAATTGTATCTAATGAAATATTCTTCTTCAGTCCATATTTCTTAATGTTTAAGCTTTCAAAAACAACACAATGTTACTGCTGTAAATACAAAAATAAACTGTATGCAACACACACCTGAATTAACGGAATGGTCTAAGAGCACAATCATTTACATTTTTAGAACCAAAATAACACAAAAGCAGTGCATATTCTCTGATCCTATATTATTATATAAAACATATATATATGTGTCAGCTTCTTGCCTTGCCATGCCTCAGCACAACTGTCAACTTTTATGTATGCTGTGGGATAAGACATGGAAGTAATCCTGTTTAACACTTTGAAGAATGTTATATATGTCTTGTTTGTTTGCCCCTAAGTCTGTTTCAAAATATTGTTATACATTATAATTTTTTAAAGGGATGAATAGTATCTTTCATTCGTGTTAGTAACACATTAACTCATTTACGGAATACACAATTATAGTCAGATCTACTTGTGCTCTAGATGGGACAGTTATAGTTGTATACATTTATATTTTCTATATAATGTGTGGATTATGTGTTTAACTTCTTCGTATATATGTATAATATAGTTTGCTCTTTGTTTGTATAATACACTGCTCTGGCCCTTGTATGTGATTGGTCATACGCAGCTAACAACGCCCCATATGTGTGAAATACGCTCACAGACAGATTTAGAACCCCTGAGTTATTAACCACGGACGCAGGACTGTTTAGGGGGATTGTTGGGGTTACTTTAGCATGATAATTGATAGTTGCTCTCCTGAAGGTTTCTTCACTTTTTTCCCTGTGAAAGGTTATTTTTGGGGAGTTTTTCCTGACCCGATGTGAGGTCAAAGGTCAGGGATGTCGTATGTGTACAGATTGTAAAGCCCTCTGAGGAGAATTAGTAATTTGTGATATTGGGCTATACAATAATAAACTGAATTGAATTGAATTGAATTTTCCTGGCATGCTGAGCTCATTTCCTAGAACAGGCCCGCTGAGCTTCATATCACCCTCCTCTCATTTCCTTTAAAAGCTGCTATCATTCCCTCCTTGCAACCTCAACCAACTCCAACTGATTGGAAGTCACCATGCCATTGACATGTGTATTTACTGTTGCCATTGATGACCTGCTGTAACACAATCATTTTACAATTTGAGATGAATAAGGTAAATCTGTCAATCTATCAATCTCACAAGCGACTGTGAAATGCATTATTGGTTAGAGTCTCGTATTGATCTAGCCAGTACAGTACTGCCTTAATATCATTCAAATGTATACTTTAAAACATTTACAAATCCAAATACCTGAAAGGGTTTGTTTGTCTGATTTTGTACTCAAAGATAAAACATGTGTTGTTCTTGAGGTCTGTGCAGGTAAAACTGCCACATTGGATTGCGCTGCCTGAGCGGCACAAACATAACTCCATTTGTGTCACTCCACCCACCTCAACACAAGCAGGTTCAATTAGAGCCAATAAAAGACCAAACAGGCGCAAAACAAATTCAAATTGGGATAACAAAAATGGCATTGTGTATGCTTTAGCCACCAAACATTAGAGGCCATTGTCAAATAAACCTCACCACAGAATGAATGCATTTACTTTTCATGTACACAGATGTTTAACTCTTTCTCCAAATGTCAGATATCGGATTGTGAGGGGGAAAGAGTTACATTGAAGACAATCAGGCAGGTGTGAAATTTAGAAAAAAAAGGAAAATAAAAAGTGAAGTTATGCCTCAGGAGAAACATAAGGTTGACATGGGGAGTTTATGAGACAGGACAAAAATACATGAAGCTTAAAGGACTTTGAAAAGATGGTCTATGATTTAGCTGATTTAGCTAACTGTGGTTATTCCACTGCACACTTTGTTTAACACCATCTGACTAATTACTCACACAATAATATATCATATTAGTTTGATTAATAAAGGCATGCAGTATTATTATAGACAAGAACTATTTTAGTACACGTTAAAGAGTAGAATGAAATGGGAAACAAATTCTTACATTTCTGTAGTGTTCTGCCAGTCTGGAAAATAACATGGAAAATGGACCACAGTTAGTCTTGTTTCATCCACTCACATGTGCCGGATATTCTAAAACCACTTCTACGATTACATCTGCTACTTTAGAAAAAGAAGTCAAAGGACACACACAACAGCAAAAATGAGCTATGCCAATGACACCTCACAATCTAATATAGTACAAAATTAAACAAAATAGATCTAAAATATAATAATTGACTACATTTTGAACATGTCCTATATTTAGTCCTCATGACAACACAGTGGACAGGATAGGTCAGCAGAGCTAGTTAGTAGAGGGAGGGGGAAGCAGTGGGTACTTGTACCTCTTCTTCTTGCTCTTGGTCTGAATCGGACTCCTTTTTGGAGCAAGAAGCAGCGTGAAGCAGAAAGATGTGCACATAGAAACAACAGCAACATTAAAGGGAGAAAGAAGACAGTGGGCAATGTATGGTTACCAAAGCAACAACGACAACCAGTCAGTGCAATTTCATGCAGAGCTTGAGAGGTCTTTGAAGCTGTATTACGCAATGATTGTGGATGTAAAACCAGAATCATCCAGGTAGCCTCAATTACACTTTGTTTGGTTTTTTTCAGCATGAAACATTAGCAACTTGCCACCACATTGCATAACGTCTGGGATTTTAAGTCGATTACATATAGTTTTCTTCTGATTTGATTCAATGCAACCAGCCTGTAATGTGGCCTAGTACAGTCTCGAAGATGGCTCACTGGGTAGAAGGCAGTTTTTAACAGCACAGTTAACTATTTGGGATGACAAACATTTATGAATGAAATAAGAAGGTGTACTTAGAAATATTTAATAAGAAAAAAATGTGGGTTATGTTTTGGAATATTGTAAAAAAAACACAGGGAAAATAGGCTCACAACGACAAATACGGTATTTAATTAAAGTGCTTTTTATGAAGTAACAAGAACACAAAGGTCCTTCTTTGAGTCAAACCACAGTGTAGCGCCCTTACCTTGCAGTATGATGGGAGGGTGATGTTGAGGTTGCAAATGGCATTTTGGGTGAGTGACCTGTAGTTCTTGGGCTCTTTCATAAAGGACAGACGGCCACACGGCTCCTGAGTGTTGTCTCTGATCTGCAACAGTAAATCAGTTCAGCAGTACTCAGTCAACTATTCATTCGGGAAAATCTTGTCTGATTTGATTGTTATGTGCAATAAGAAGAATACAATATGATGAATTATTGTTGACACTTGCTTAATAACCTTGGTGGTAGTTTCTTTTTTCAAATAAAGAATAGCGCTCACTTTGATGAAGAGTGCTAGTCTGTTTTCCTTAAAGGCAAAGAAGCTGAATAGATGGTGCTGGCCACTTTTGGTGAGTGGAACAAGGTTTCCAAAGCAGTCTGCATAGATAGGTTTGCCTTCCAGGACCTGAGAAATATAACAAGTAGACTTATTCACATCAGACAACCAACAAAAACATTCAAGTGTCAATTAATTGTTTTAAACCATGGTGTGTCAATGTTCCTCTTCCATGTAGTAGGGCACCCATTGTGTCAAGACATATATCTCTGACCATTGAATGTAGCCTTTAAAATAAAATGTCAACGTCTTCATTATAAAAGTTTTCTAAAAATAATTTTGTGTTTTATGAATAACCATGACATTTAGATCAATTTGAATGAGGTTTCTATTCATTTCGTTCACAGTGTACATGCATCAACGAGTATTCAACAATCCACCAATTAAAGAAAATCAGTTAATTGTGGTTGGTCCTTCCCCAAGTTACTTTCCACTCAACAGAAAAGTCTGTGTTCATATACCAAACCTGACGAAACTTTGACATAATCTTTGACAGTAATCTCTCGATTGACGTCCAATCAGGTTTCAAAATCAGGTTTTGAGAGGGTTATTTAAGCCTCTATATCACAACTTTGCACTACAGTTCATTATATTCAAGGTGAAGCCAAAACACAATATTAGCTGGTACGAAATTCAGCTGTTTTTAAAGTGAAGTGAGCTACACCTGCAACCAGTGTGGGTAACGTGGGTAATGGACTTGTTCTTGTTTAGCACTTTTCTAGTCCCATGACTAGTCTCAATCCACCGATCCTCACCTCGACATCTCGGCTGCGGGCCACCTCGGTGAAGTTCTCCTGCTGCTCCAGGGTTTTGTCAATCTTGTCGTCTGTCATGCAGAAGCACCGCAGTCGGGCCTCAATGGGATCGTGGGTCTTGGCAAAGATGACAAACTTGGCCATGTAAGGGACACATATAATCTCTCGGTAGACCTGAGTTGAGAAATTGACCGATTCCTGGACTTGCCGACAGTCTATCAGCCAGAATCTGGAAAGCAGAAGAAGTTTGGACAGAACCAGTGAAGTTATGTCTGCAGCTCTTATACAGTTATACATTTAGTTGTCCTGCAACAAATACAAACAAATTAGTTCTACCTTGCAGACACGTTGGTGGTGAAGGAGACACAGTCATTAATGAATGTCAACGGAGTGGTTCCTGTTATGTCCTCCCATTGAGCAGGTGTTGTTCCACCTGCACATGGACACAGTCCAAGAATGACATATTAGAATGTGAGTGTTTGTACGGTAGGTCTATTCACAGTGTTGTGTGTGTATTTGCGTGAGTTCTCTAACCCGTGATACTACAAAGCAGTCGTAAGGTGTGGGTGTCTCCTCCAAAGCCATTAAGAACCAAGTCTGAGTTGCTCTTGGGGACAGGGATGGTCATGGTGATGGGTTTATGGAACTTCCTCCTGCGAGGCTCCAGGGTGACGATGGGGCTGAACGTGGCCTTGTTCCCCAGGATCTTCCTCACTACATCCACACTCACTGGCTGGGACTAGGAGAGAAGACATATACAACAACCTTACTTTTTGTTGTTAATAAACACTACACATGGGTGATGCCTCAGCTAAGAAATTGTACTGAGGACGATCTTGTGATTTAAATGTTGGCTGCAGTGAACTTTGAACAAGGCTTGTCAAGTGACTGACTACAAGCTATGACATTTAACACCCATCTCATCTAACTTTTTGGGAAAGGGCATTTTCATCCACATGGGATAGTATTTCCCCTTAAGCAGAAGACCATCTCCACCTTGACCAACAGAAATCTTCCAATGGATTCCAGACGCTAGCAATGAGGCTACAGGGATACTAATATTGCAACATTGTCAGTTTGTTGATCCACCACTTCCAGCTAGACCAGCCAAATATCCATCATCCCACGAGTATGAAGCATCAGTACTTTTGATCTAACGCCACCAACAGGTCAGATCACGTATTGACTGCAGTATCTACAAGATGGATTAGCATAGATGGATTGAAATAATTAATTGTTTCCAGACAGCCAAATCTAACAACTGTGTTGATCTCTTGACTATTCATCCGGAACCAACAGCAAGATTTTGATTTAGAATGGTATTTCTTAACAACAATGAGATTAGCTGACATAAAATTTAGTCTAGACATCCACGTTCCCCATAGTTGTAAATCAAAGGGTTCCATAGACTTTACTGATGCGTTTGTAAAATACCTGCAGTCCAACCCTGATCCTCTTGGTTAGAGCGCCCTCAGGAAACACTGCTTGTACTTGGGGCACAACAGTGCTGCTCAGGACACCTCCTTCAGGACCAATTAGATTACTATCTTGCTTGATGCGCGACACCACGGCAAAGTAGTGTGGGAAATCTCTTGTGATGATTCGGCAAATGCGCTTCTTCTCCAGCTCCTCCGGCGTGTCCAGCTCTGGAGGAGGGGAGCAGAAAGGGACATTTGTCAGGCACAATAAAGTAGGACTACATTTATTCTTTTCATATCTGCTTTTCCAAAGTCATGGTGCAGTCTACAGTTACACCATCAGAGACTGACCCTCATCCATGCCATTGAGTATCTGGTTGAGTTCCTCTTGAGTGTGTTCACAGTGATGTTCCTTCCAGCTTTCTCCAGTCTCACTCCTCAGAATCACCAGCTCCCTCTCTTTCCCCCGAAGGGCAGCAAAGTGGGGGATCTCCACAATCACAGGACTGGAGGGGTAGAGGCCAGGTAGTGTGAATAAGTACAGTATGTCATGGATGACAATTAAATTAAATTCAGTATATTTTGTATAGCCCAATATCACAAATTACAATCTGTACACATACGACATCCCTGACCCAGATCAGATCAACACAATGTGTGTATAAGTGCATCTGAGCATGGTCTAATTAACATTTTACTTTACTTAATTTAATATTCTTAGGACAATTATTTGTCGAAGACTTTATATATTTTTAAATTGTGGTCGATAAGTTGTACAAAGGTCAGCATTGTTTCTATTTCCTTCAGTACTACACACAATAGTTATGGCTGTAATTGCAGTTATGTAATTACTGGATGACTTGGATTTCCATCATATGGATATCAACATAGTCACAGGTGTAACAAAGATGATGTAAGCAACCTGTTAAGAGCCTGATACCCAGCAGTTGTCTCTTCATCTTTTTGCCTTTCTGTGCAAATTAAGATATGGCTAGAATTAGCATTATACTGCTTATGAAAATAGCCTATTAACCAATCGCTTGGAGCCACATGTCAGTTTTCCAGAGGCTACAAAGCTTGTGCTCATTTTGGTTTGTCTCTTGTGTACCGTGTTCACTTCACTTCCTGCCTTTGTATGTGTTCTGGCGTTTGTAATTGTCTGCCCTGTCCCTGATTGAATCATCCTGTGTCTAATCACCTACACCTCCCAAGTGTATTTAAAATATGTGTTCCCCTGTCTCTGTGTTGGTTTGCTGCTTTGTTCCCTGCCATGCTTCCTGCTTTGTTCCCTGCTATGTTAACCACTTTGTTCCCTGCCATGCTTCCTGCTTTGTTCCCTGCTATGTTACACACTTTGTTCCCTGCTATGTTACACACTTTGTTCCCTGCCATGCTTCCTGCTTTGTTCCCTGCTATGTTACCCACTTTGTTCCCTGCCATACTTCCTGCTTTGTTCCCTGCTATGTTACCCACTTTGTTCCCTGCCATACTTCCTGCTTTGTTCCCTGCTATGTTACCCACTTTGTTCCCTGCCATGCTTCCTGCTTTGTTCCCTGATATGTTACACAATTTGTTCCCTGCCATGCTTCCTGCTTTGTTCCCTGCCATGTTACACACTTTTTTCCCTACCATGGTTCCTGTTATATTACCTGCTTTGTTCCCTGCCATGCTTCCTGCTTTGTTCCCTGCTATGTTACCCACTTTGTTCCCTGCCATACTTCCTGCTTTGTTCCCTGCTATGTTACCCACTTTGTTCCCTGCCATGCTTCCTGCTTTGTTCCCTGCCATGTTACACACTTTTTTCCCTACCATGGTTCCTGTTATATTACCTGCTTTGTTCCCTGCCATACTTCCTGTTATGTTCCCTGCCATGCTTCCTGCTATGTCCCTGATTCCTGCTATGTTCCCTGCTGTTACCCGCTTTGTTCCCTGCCATCCTTCCTGCTGTGTTACCTGATTTGTTCCCTGCCATACTTCCTGCTATGTTCCCTGCCATGCTTCCTGCTATGTCCCTGATTCCTGCTATGTTCCCTGCTGTTACCCACTTTGTTCCCTGCCATGCTTCCTGCTATGTTCCCTGCCATGCTTCCTGCTTTGTTCCCTGCTATGTTACCCACTTTGTTCCCTACGATGCTTCCTGCTTTGTTTCCGGTTATGTTACCCGCTTTGTTCCCTACCATGCTTCCTGTTATGTTTCCTGCTATGTTCCCTGCCATGTTTCCTGCTTTATTCCCTGCCATACTTCCTGCTATGTCCCTGGTTCCTGCTATGTTCCCTGCTATGTTACCCGCTTTGTTCCCTGCCATACTTCCTGCTATGTCCCTGGTTCCTGCTATGTTCCCTGTTATGTTACCCGCTTTGTTCCCTGCCATACTTCCTGCTATGTCCCTGGTTCCTGCTATGTTCCCTGTTATGTTACCCGCTTTGTTCCCTGCCATACTTCCTGCTATGTCCCTGGTTCCTGCTATGTTCCCTGTTATGTTACCCGCTTTGTTCCCTGCCATACTTCCTGCTATGTCCCTGGTTCCTGCTTTGTTCCCTGCTTTGTTCCCTGCCTTGATTCCTGCCATGCTTCCTGCTATGTTCCCTGCCATGTTCCTGCCATATGTATTGCTATGTTCCCTGCTTTATTCCCTGCCATGCTTCTTGCTTTGTTCCATGCCATCATTCCTGCTATGTTCCCTGCCATCCTTCCTCCTATGTTCCCTTCCTTGCTTTGTTCCCTGCCTTCCTTCCTACTTTGTTCCCTGTGTTGTTCCCTGCCATCCTTCCTGCTTTGTTCCTTGCTATGTTCTCTGCTTTGTTCCCTCCTCTGTTCCCTGCCATCCTTCCTGCTTTGTTCCTTGCTATGTTCTCTGCTTTGTTCCCTCCTCTGTTCCCTGCCAACCTTCCTGCTTTGTTCCCTGCCATGCTTCCTGGTATGTGCCCTGCTTTGTTCCCTGCAATCCGTCCTCCTATGTTCCCTGCCATGCTTCCTGCTTTATTCCCTGCGATCCTCCCTGCCATCCTTTCCTGCTATGTTCCCTGCCACCTTCCTTGCCATCCTTCCTGCTATGTTCCCTGTTATATTTCCTGCTATCATGCTTCCTGTATGCTATTTTCGGACTCCCCTCCACTCCTGTACATTTTTCTTTGTTTTGGACATTGTTTGTTTATTAAAAATTCCCTGTGTATCATCCACCTGTTCTCCAGTGTCTATCTGCGTTTGGCTCCAGCCCCGCTGTCTTTTTGCCCGCCCGCCACACTTCCATAACTCAGTTGACAAACAAGCCTGTGTATTGATTATTTGGTCTGACCTCAGCATTGCTTAAGTGCTCTGATTGCACCACCATGCAGCTGGATTAACTGGTAGAGTTTACCTTGTAGAACTGAGAACAGTGAGCTGTTGATCTTGGTGGCTCACCACAATGTAAAATGCATTTGGTCATATTATAGTGAGTGTTTTGAACATATCCTACTCCTGGACAGCAGAGAAGTGGATCGTGCTGCTTTGACAACTATGGTTACTATTATAAGCACTTTTGTCAAAATGCCCACAATTGATAATAAATGTTTTTGTAGATTGACAATATTCTATATTTAAGTATTGAACTGTCACTTGAATACTTACCTGATATGCATAATCACGACAAACTAGCTACAACACGTATCTATTACAGGCATGCTACAAGTACAATCTAACATGGGACGAACACAGATATAAAGCCTAACTGATAATATTTTCATGTGATATTTTGAGGGTCCTTTGGCCTGATAGTAGATGATATGATGTATTTATAATGGTTCCATTTGTATCCTATATCAAAGCTAGCCCTTGCCAACTTTGCATTTTGGTTGCCCCAAGTGGTGGCAGGAGAAACCTCCATAGCTAGAACTTATATAGTGGGTGTATGGCCTTAGACATAACTTTTTTTTCCTTTCCAAGTTCTGGCTCAAATGGTAAAAAAGTTGCAAATCCTATCAAGGAAAATGGCCCACAAATATGAGCATGCATGACTTAGTTACACTACCATTTTGGAAAAGTAGCCTGTTAACTTAACATTTACATGAAAGACAGAAGAAAACAGAGCTAATAACACCGTAATGTCACTATTACTTGTTCCCTAGCTACTCAAAGGCCACACCATTAAAATGTCACACAAAAATGTAAAATGAATCTTCTAACACACATTTGTTAAAACAGCAAGCAAGAAAACACTCAAAATTAGGGAAGGCTCAGCAAAGAGGGGCATTAAAGAAAATAGAATGTCGCAGCAATGTGATATCGAGAGGGCCATAAGTAGCAGATGAGGTGGGGCACAAGACACCAGTGCAAACACAACACAATAACGTATGGATAAAATGTCATCAAATGGAAGGGTTTGTACGAGAAAACACTGAGACTGGCATCCATAGATTGTTTCATATGAAAAAATGTTTTTTATTTCCACCATACCCGAGGAATTTTGTCCCTGGCGGACCGAGCTGGAGGATTCTGCTAACCAAACTCTCCCCCTCATTAAGAGGGGGAGGGGCAGTGGGGAGGTGCAGTTTACTGTGACCGACCACGCGTCCATACGCAGCAGGGAGGGAGAAAGAGCACACACAACGTTTGGATGGCGGCACAAAAGGATCCTTGGGGACTGATTTGCAACACTTGAATGAGATTTTCACTGTGGTAATTTTAAACCGCATGTTTATAAAGACCAACATTGCTAAACATTAATAATATAATTCAATATATATTAAATAAATATTGCAAAAATACCTTTTTCCCCGTTTTTTCTCTTTCTACTTCTTTGCATAGTTACTGTCACTTTTATTTAGTTCTAGCTGTTTTAATTTCAAAATAACTAGAAACTAATCAGCAATATTTTCATGTCAATATGCCACTTTTAATCACAAAATCTCAATCAAGACCAACAGGTCAGTGCCTAGAGCGACAAGCCAATAACAAAGATTCTATAACAGCTGGAATCAAACAAAAATCTGCTGCAATTATTTCTGTTATTGTCTTTTATACTAGCATAAAATGAACTGAAATGTTATAATTTCTCTGTATATTTCTCTGTATATGTCTCTTATTGGCCACAAAAGATATTTTTGAAGTTTTAAATGTTACCACTTTCATGCCAAGTGATAAAAAAAAAAGTATAATTTACATTGATATTAGGTCTCAGGATAAAGTGAGGCAGAATTCACTGCAGAGTTCAATACTCACATTTTATAATATTAATTTTAATAATAAGAAAAAGTCACTAGTTTTGGTTCAGGGGACTCCATAATGTTAGCAGTAGATAGTTATTGAATTACTTATATCATTCTTATTACTTTACTTATTATTATTATTAAATGGTGGAGAGTCATAATCATAGCATTAATGCTTTTATACTGTTCTTTTTCAAAAATGACCAGCAGAGGGCAGAATTTGAGGGCACATATCAAACCAATCATGGTGCGATATTCTGGAGGTGGGGTTAATAAGAAAGGCCTTTTCATTAAGGGTTGGGGAGAAGGTTCAAACGAGTTGGACTGCAGCTGTTATAAAAGAAATCAGGGCATGCTGAAGAGCAAATATTAATATTTCCCTGGTGCTGGGAGAAAGCAAGAGCAGATACAGAAACATTTTAGTAATGCAGAGGCAGAGGTTAAATTAATCTGAAAGAAAAAGGGTAGCACGTTGTGAGATTGCCATTAAAAGGGATTCATAGCATGGATGGACAGGTCTGACCTCCTCTTCCTGTTTGACTTGTGATTTAGTTCTTCCCACTTATCTTCCCCTTAACAACAGATATGCATGCATGAGATACTAAACACGTTGTACATTTTGTAAATTATTGTATAGAGTACAAACCTGTGTAAAGAAATTGTAAAAACTGTAAAAGTTAAAGTTAAACGTAACTTTTCTGCTACCTCTCCATCTTCCTTCTCTCTTTATCATGTACATCCAGTAACTTCCATTCACTCATTCCATCATCCATCCCTGCCACCTTACCCAAGGAACTGGGCTCCAGAGGGCCCCACCTCGATGAGCCTGCTGGCCAGGCCCTCGCCCTCAACCATCGGGGGCATGGTGGCCAGACGGTGCCTCTTCACCAGCCGGCATGTCACCCGTGTGGGAGCACTGCACTTCCTGGGCGGGATGATGATGCGTAGACCGTTGTGCCGGCAACCACGCATGGCCCCGCCCCTTGCATCCACCATGAAGCTGACCAGGAAGCTGACCAGGAACAGGAGATATTTCCACAAATTAAAGACATTTCTCATCCCTGATGAACCCATTAAGTGATGAGAATATAGACCCCAAAGCATTGTGGTCAATTGTTAGCCCATGTGGTAATACTAGCAGTTTCTCAAAGGTAGGACTAGTAGCTGCCTCAAATCCAAAATGATATCCACATACTGCTGGAAGACAGCTGTCCATTTAACATTCAAACAGCCAGCGGCTGCGTGGAGATTGTTGTGTCAACTGCTCTTTCTCAGAAAACAAGTGGCAATTACAGCATAATGGTAAGCACTAATGGGTATATTTTTCTTTCAAAAGATTTTATGTAAAACATGCAATTTTTAACAGGTTATATATTGATAAACAAAACTTCTAATCATTCATTTGTAAGAACAGCCATGCAGACAGCGGGGCCATTTCTCTTGCTTTGGTGTCTCTGCTCTCAACACCCAACGGTCATTATGACCTCTGTGAATCTGTGAAGGGGCATCACACGTTTTGACCTCGCTCCTCATGCAAAGTGGCAAATACTGAATGTACATGAATCAGACATTGCAATGAGCAGGAGTTTGGTGCGATGTAGTGACATTACAATGTAATCATCACTCCAACCGACAACACAGTGTTTAACAAGCACCCAGAGACATAAAAACATCTATTATTAAATTCACGCCCATCAAACTGTTAGAAGACAAAGATGCTGTGAAAAGTACTTCAGTGGTTAAATTAAATATGGTCAGAAAATGAAGCTTTTCTGTTTGCTGGACAGTATATCAGTATGTTTCTGATTTCCAAGCCCATTTCCTTGATTAGAGTACATCAAAATACTTATCTTATATAATAATACTAACTCTAAGGTTGGTGGGTATGTTAGTGGGAATACACAATAAACAAGACATTGTTTGTTTGTGAAATCCACAAACATGTCCTCAACGTTCACTGCCTCTATATGTCCAGATGTTTGGTTTCCTGAACTTTCTGAATCACATGATCTGTCCATGTGGGGACATCAACTCGAACTCAGAGTGTGGTATATTTAAGTTCAAAAGAGTTGACACATTGTAAACCCACAACCAAGTCTATGAGGCAATTCCTGTTGAGGACAGTGACACATACACCTCTCCACCAGGAGAGCACACTATAAGGGGAGGAAGAGCATGATGACGATGAGGAGGAGAATGATTCATCCAAGGTGCAGAAGGTCACCTGCTGTGGTCTCCATGATCATGGCACGGAGAAGAATGGCTAAAAGCAACAACCACATCAGACAGAAAGGAATCAAAAGTTAAGCAGAAACAAGAGCCAGTCAGAACAAGGAAACAGAGTGGTGACAGACTGTAGATCTTTAGAGACACATTCAACAAGCGCCAACATGATCACTGACATTTCAATACTGCCTATGTACTGTAGTGCCGATTAAAATCTGTATTTACAGTACGTTCGCAAAATATGTTGAGCAAGAATACAAAAAAACACAATTGCAAAAAGTGTCATGTCAATTTTGTAAACATGGACAATATTCTATCCTTCCCTTAAGGAAAATAGTTCAACACAACCTCATGTCTGTGTGTTACGTACAAAGCTGTAGTCAGGAAAATGAACCGTCTAAACATGTTGTATCTCGTTTATTTAATCTCTTGACAAACAAAAATGTAAAAATCATACTTTTGTGGTTTTAAGAGGAGTTACATGCTGGAACTATTTCTTGACAGCGTACCCATCCGCCTTGCATCTCCGGCTCTACTGCAGGTTGCCAGACATTATTGGTGAATATGGGATATGCAGGTGTCTTTACAGGCACAATGGTACCTGGTCTGGCAACCTCCCTGTAAAACAGACGACTCTGGGAAGCTGCTGCAGTCACCAAGAAACCGTTTGAGCAAGTATTCACTAATTGTGTTTTTTACATTTTTGTTTGTGCACAGATTTAACAAACAAAATACCAGACTTTAATTGCTGACCTTTAGCGGTGATGGTGTATATTTGAATGTTAAACAGAGCCAGGCTAGCCGTTAGATCCTGTCTTTGTGCTAAGCTAAGCTAAGCCAAGCTAACCACATCCTGGCTCCTGCTTCCTACTTTGCAAACAGACAGATATGAGATTGATATCAGTCTTTGCATGTCCCTCTCAGAAAGAAAGCAAATAAGTGTATTTCCCAAAATACTATTTAGTGTGGTTATTTTTTCACTCCGGTTATCAAGAAGATATATTTGTGTAAAGCCCAGAGGCGCTCAAAGGTTGAGCGAGGCCGCGTTTCACAACAAGAATCACACATTGCCAAGTGAACTGTTAACACCCGGTAACATTTGTGAATGAATGTATTCCTTTTTGTAAAATGTAAATCATTGGGAAAGAAGAACACAACCTGTATGCATTTATATATTTTACAAGCCATGATATTTTTTGAAAATAATTATATTTGTATAATTTTAAGCCCACCGAAATTAGTTCACAATTTTCTTGATTTTGAGATGTGATTTAGAATAGTTTAATTGTATTTTCCAAAACATAATTCACACTTTTAGCACAATCTTGTTCAATATGATAAAAGTATGACAGGTGTATTGTTTATGATCGAACAGTTTGCTCCAGTCTGACAGTACCTACCCTGAGTGAATGGGGCTGGAGGATAACGCCACATTGTCCAGGTTCTCGGTGCCCCAACTCAGACGGTATGAATCCCTCTCACAGTCCCTGGCAAGGGACGAGACCTGGAGTCAAACAAAGAACCTCTTATTAGACATAGAACATAAATGATATATTATATATCATTTTCCTTTCCTTGCCATTCAAGGAAGTGCAATACTAAATCACCACATTTCCCCTTCAAGTCTAATCAACATAGAGTAGTTAACTCTGCCAGGAAGATCATGAGACCGGTTACATGTGTTATTGTGTTATTGTGTTGTATTTTCATGTCAAATCTTAATCTTCAGATAAAGTAGTAACTATTGCATTTAGATAAATGTAGTATATTATAAAATATGTATTTCCCTCTGAACTGTAGTGGAGTATAATATAGTGTTTAAGTACAGTACTTGTGTAAATAAAAGTACTGTACTGTAAAAGTACAACAAACTGTAATTGATCTTCAATAGCTGTGACTATACCTGGTGACCAGTGAGAATCTCATCCATGATGCCTTCGTGTTTAGGGGAGTAGTAGCTGTGGTGGGTGGGTGTGAAGGACCTGTCTGAGCTACAGCGGAGAAGAAGAACAGCGTTGAAGCCAGAGAAGCTCAGTGGTCAGGACAACAGCAGGTGGGCAAATCCCACAAACACGCTTACATGTTGATGTGGACAAGAGTTAGTTCATTTTTGAATGAATGTTATTTAGGAAAAATACTCTGAATGGACTGTAAATGTTGATAGTAAAACAACAACAATGTGTTGCATTAGTAACAAAATAACAACATAGGAATATCACACACAGTTTACATTGTACTAGCTTAAGGAGTCTAAAGCCACACTAACAGGTGAGGTCAGGTTACTACTGTAAGGTTGCAAAATATTGCCTGAAACAAAGCTAAACACATGCATGCTAATATGCTCACACTGGTAATGCTAATAGCTGATTTTAAGCAGCTATAATGCTTTCCATGTTAGCTTGTTAGCCTTGCTAACGTTTGCAAATGATCAGTAAACATAAACTATAGCTAAAGCTGATGGGTATGTTTGCCCAAGGACACATTGACGTGGACTAGCGGAGCCGGGGATCCAACCGGCGATCCACTGACTGAAGAATGACCCACTCTACCACCGAGCCACAGTTGCCCCCAGGAGGATCAGTACCAACCATTAGTTCTCCTCCTCTGACCAGTGGGCCAAAGTGGTGCACAGAATACCAACCAACACTTACTAAACACAAAGTTGTGATTTAAATAAATATCTAATTTCACTCACTTCTAAAACAAAAGCAATACTCAGCTAAAAACAGTGAAACTGGTTATTTCAGCTGTGATGAAGACGTAAAAGGCCAGCGTCAGCACATACCTTTGCATTCGACTATGAAGGCATGATAAGGAAGACCAACGATGAAGTATGAGCAGGAGAGGTTGCAAAACACATAGTTAGTGACTTTTTGTCCACAAGAGGAATGGTCACGCTAAAGTACAAACAACCATACGCAGCAAATATCAATAATTAGATTAGAACAGGGCCAAAAAAGAACCAGATCAACATAGTGAGTTTTACATTTCATATAAATGATAGAAACAACAACTGCTTCATTTGCTGCTTTTAAAAAGTGTACTAACATTTGCTGGGTCAAGTGCAAGCCATGTTAAAATGAATTCCAGTTGGTTCCCCCACTCTGAGCCCCAGTCAACTTGTTGGTAAAGATAACCATGTGACAGAGTGGGATGTACCTGTCAGTGCGTCCCCCCTCCAGGCTGAAACGGAGGTAGTTCATCCCGTCCAGATACTGTCCTGGTAGGGAGTCATCGCCCAGCTCCCTGAGGTCCTCGGCCCTCAGATACTCCCCTCCGTCCCCGGTCATCGTGTCATCCCCTTGGGGAGAAAAGAGGAGGGGGAAACAAACCGATTAAAGCCAGCCATGCTCTGAACTTCTCTGGAGGACAAACCTTTTTGGAGAAAATACCAACTAGCAAAACAACATGCGGTCCAACTCTGAAGAAACATATTTTAGAATAAAGTTGATCTGCTCTCGTCCAGAAAGGGAGACACAAAATAGATACCACTTTTGTATTTGTACATTATATACAAGCCTAGCTTAGCATTTAGACCAGAGGATAAAGATAGCTTTGCTCTCTTCGTGTACTATAACTCCCACACTGGTGCAGTGCTTAGCCCGGTCTCCCTGGGTTGGCTTCCTCCCACAGTCCAAACACATGCAGATAACTCTAACGCTAACAGGAACTGCCTGTTTGTGTGAATGGTTGTCTGGCCACTTGTCCAGACCAATGTCAGCTGGGATCGGCTCCCCGTGACCCTCTGTAGTCCAGGTGTAGCTAACGGATGGACGTATGTTTAAATGACATCAAGATGCAATGTGTTTAGTAGTTAGGTTTGTAGAGGTTGGTAGGCGATGTTTTACAGTCAGGCTCGCTGTTCCCAGTGGCTTTATGCTCGTTAGCCTATCCACGTCCTAACTGCAATATTATTTTTTATTTTTAGACAGCAGATAAGTGACAATCGTGACACTTTGAGCCTTCTAATAGAAGTATGGTGTCACTCGTGTCCACGAACCACACTCCGGTTAGTATCGTTGCCTTTAACAGGCTCATGGCCATGCATTACACACTGCCCACTCCTCACACAAAGCACCGGGCTGAGTACCTTCCTCGTCCATGGGGTCGTCTGACATTACATCATCATCAATGGTTTCCAATGCTGTGGGTTGACAGCACAGTCACTCACTACTTGCTGAACTCTGCTAATGTCAGAAAAGAACTCTGGACTGAAAAGCACAGCACATGTTGTGCTTGAAATAGAATTGAGCTAAATCCACTGTAGATTCTTTAAGTCTGGTCCTGATGTCAATAGCAGATATTCAGTCTTGACCATGTTCTTGTTAAAAATTATGAAATGAATGTATATCAGTTAAATGTCTTGTTACTCAGTCTGCATTATGAGCGAATCAAAGTTACAGTACGAGTATGTGTTGCCCACTTGGAGGCAGTAGAACAGGCTGTGATGGCTAACATGTTAGCATTAGCAAACAATAACACATTAATACATCTATCAGACATGGAGTAACAATAACATATATTCCGAGTTCCTCTCATGGCAATCTGACAAATCCAATATTTAGTGGGAAATCTGACCGATGAAAAGAAGCAACCGGTCATTTTCCAGATGTATAAAGTTCCCTACTCGCAGTAATGGAAACATATTCACGAGCAGGGACGCCAAGCACCAACCAGTTGGCTTCAACCACAAAGTCCAGCACACAAACAGATCTTTGTTGTGGCCCAGCAGTATAGTTCAGGGACTCATTACAGAGGTCACAACACCTCTTCCCTTTGGAGCGGGCTCTCATGTACAACATGACTCACCCTCTTCATCCGAGACATCCAGCACTTCGGTCATGGTCTCCGGCACGTTCAGCTTGTGTTTCTCCGTCACCGTCTGGCAGCACGGGAGGAAAGGGATCCCGTTAACGTACTTCACACCACACACAGTTGCCTGTTGGTTTGGTAGTAAACCTGGCTGAAACCAGAGGAGTGTAACACAACAGCTCTGCACTAAAGCCTCCATTTCTAGAAGGTTTTAGTACTCAGTGTCCCTTAAAACTGTTTCAGAGACGTGTTGATTCAACTGATTTGTCGTTATGGAGGCCGTGTTCTGTGCTAGTGTTGAATCATACCGCATTATACTGAGAAGAATTGTTATTAATTATTCTCATTGATAGCGACAGGATAGACGAAGTAACAGAGACAGCTAATCGTAATAAGGGAAGCGATTTCAAGCTTACACTCTTTAAGGTTTTCTATGGCATTGTAAAGTGATTCTAAATGAATTCATCTCGTTTTAATTCATATAGAAATGGAAACAAAAAGATAACAGACAGGTTGGATCCAGGAGCATAGAAACAGTGTTCCGGCCATTCAAGCATTGATATAAAAGGCCAAGAGACTTCTACATATCGAGGTTCAGCCCGTTGACCACTGCTTCAACTGTATGTCAGTGACTGCTTGTCAATGTGTCGTTGGACCTGCTTCACGCGAAATGGAGTCATTAGATTGTGTTGAAGCAATGGTTCTAAATGGAGCCGTGGGACACATGACAATGAGGTCAGCTGCTGGCTGAAGTTGGACCACAAACAGGAAACAACCAGCATGTCGCTCCACAGTGTTTGGATGTTTGCTAACATTATCTGACATTAGCCAACGAGCTACTGGTCAAACCTCACCAAGTAAGGCTGCACGCAGCCACCTATGTCTGGGTGGGTTTCATTGCTGACTTATTATGATTTACACTTTTTCATTTGTGAGTTGAAACATGTTCCTCTTCTGATACACTGTGTAACAGTGCTCACTGGACTCTAAGCACATGTGTATGTGTGTAACCTAATTGCTATATTTAATCCGATTCTATCTTGTCAGTCATGAGTTGTTCATGATATCAGAAATGACTTACTCAGTGTTTGTTTTCTACCAATGCATGTTTCCATTGTCCAACCCAACCTGGAAGTTGAGATGATAACGCTGTGTGACGTACCGTTGTGGTGGTGATGATCTCCTCGGTGACGACTCTCAGCGTATCCACCACAGAGATGTAGCCCAGCCTCCGAGCAATACCCAGGGCAGTGTTACCATTCTGGACCAGAAAGCACAGCGCATGAGTCGTGTGTCTGTGTGCTGTCAACTGTCTGTGTGTGTGTGTGTGTGTGTGTGTGTTCACATACCACAGTGATAGCGTTGGGCTTGGCACCGTTTTGCAGCAGCACGTTAATGATGTGTGTGTTTCCTTGCTGAGCTGCCTGGTGAAGAGGAGTGTATCCATTCTGGAAAGGAAAGATCTTCAACATTCAGGGAGCTGATATGAAATAGTTTGTGTGTGAAATAAAATGAACCTGAGAAAACTTGTGATATACATAGGTTACCAGCTTCTATCTAGAAGAGAATATACGTATAGTTTGAACGGGAAAAGTTGAAATTAAGTTCAAGTTTCACTTATGTTCACAAGCTACATTTGTTTGTGTGACAACATCAAATGACGTGTTGTTACAATAAGAAACGTTTCTTATTAAAATTAAAAAAAAAGATCTTGTTTTAATGAGAACACTTTCTCATTGACTTATAAGAAGCAGCATGTTAGAAATGAGTATAGTTGAATATCATAAGTGCATAAATATTAATGAATGTTAAAAATGGTATCCGAGTTTCAGTACCTTGGTCTTTGCATTGACATTGGCTCCATTCTGAAGCAGGAAGTTGACCATCTTGCCGTTACCATAGTGACACGCTACAATTAGCGGGGTGTATCCTAACTGCAAAACAACAGGGAACATTGTAAGAATACTGTTATTAAAGCTGAATGGAAGACGACTGAATAATATCATCCTATGACCAAAGGCAAATACTGAACATGTCCAAACTGTTCATACTTTGGTCTGCTGGTCGAGGTTGGCTCCGTGTTTGGATAGGACCTCTCCAACAGCCACTTTATCGTCCTGGGCCGCCAGGTGGAGGGCAGTCAGGCCGCTCTGCAGGAGGAACAGACACACTCAGACCACACTCGGCCCACTCCAAGAGGCTGATGGCTACTGTGACACCGTGAAGAAGAGTTACTTTGTCATGAAAACAGCTTTCAGTGTTTGGTGGATCGGATGATTAAAGTCAAACCCAAATATTAGTATATGTATATTATCTGACAAATACTTTGACTTTCTGATTCCCCAAAAGATTCAATAGTGCTATTGTAACTTTAACTGTAACAAGGCACAAAAGCAGAGGTGGAAAACTTTGTTTTTGGTTAGTCTACTTGTGATGCTGTTGTCTTGACTCGGGGATTTCTTGCTGTATTTCTCCACAGTACCTTAGTTTGGACGTTGACCTGGGCTTCCTTGCTCATGAGCAGGGCGGCCATGTCGGCGTGGCCCTCCTGGGAGGCCAGATGAAGCGGAGTGACCCCCTGCTTGGTCAGGATGTTGGTGTCGGCGCCATACTGCAGCAGCACCGTGGCGATCTCCATCTGGTTCTTCTTGGCCGCGATGTGGAGCGGAGTGTAGCCATTCTGGTCCATTAAACCAGAGAAACTGGTGTCAGTGCTAACTGAAAGCCTCACAGACCAACATGCTTTTGGGAAATAACATTAACAGCCTTGGTGTTACTTCAGGTCACCCAAAAGTGTTTTATATGCTGTAAGATCTGTTCAAAGCTCCGGGTCCCGTGGCCGCAGGAAATTCAGGATTCAATGAATTAAAGTTTAACAATATTTAATGGCAAAAATAATACTCATATAACGTTCACGGCCGTGGGGCCAGAAAGGAGAAACTCTCCACAGACGGACTGCTGCTCCCAGGGAGCACCAGACCGGGGCTGTCTCGAGTCTCCAGACCAGTAGAACCATGTCTCCAGACCAGTAGAACCATGTCTTCAGACCAGTAGAATCATGTCTCCAGACCAGTAGAACCATGTCTCCAGACCAGTAGAACCATGTCTCCAGACCAGTAGAACCATGTCTCCAGACCAGTAGAACCATGTCCCCCCAGAACAAATGTTCGGTCGTTAGTCTGGTCAAATGAATTCACACCTAAAGGTTAGTTCTATTGGTCAGTTCAAAGAATGCCGCCGTTCTGTTGGCTAAGCCAATTGATAAGCTGGCGGGGTCAAAGTGCACACATCCGGTCAGGGACAGGAAGTTCCCCTTCAGAATAAAACCTATTATCCTGCCTTCAGAATAAAAGCAACATATCAGGTTTCAATCGGCATCCATTTAAACTATTGTCTAAACAATAAAACATTCATTCATTCTCATGCATCATACAGTCAATCATTAAATTGTATCATTAACAAACAGCATAATAAAACAGTGATCCTCTCTTATGTTTCATAATACATTCCTCCAGAATATTCCTCATCCATCCATCCATTTTCAATACCGCTTAATATTCCTCATAATATCCCAAATTAATTATCATAACTTTCTTTATGTATTAATTTAAAACATAAATTAATCTATGCGCAAGTATATATAAAATCCACTACAACTCAACAATGCCAAATTAGTAGCACATTACTAAAATACAGATGTCACCAAGTGATTTGACTAGTGATGGAGGACAAGGCTGTCAACAAAGCTCATATGTACAGTGTGTAGTGTGTGTATCAGAGCCGGATATGTCTTCTTCATGTGTTGTTGAGCTGCACTATTGCGTCATCATCATGAACACACACACTAGTTTATTTGGACCCAATCCCACAAACACCCTCCCGATGCCCCAACAACTCACTACTGCATCAAATGTGTGTTAATCCTCCGCTCAAAATAGTCCCCAACAAATCCACTCTTTTCTCCTGGTTGAGTAACGTTTATTAAAGACTACAGAGGCCAGCTGTTTCAGGAAATAAGCCTTATAAAAATTAAACTAGAGTATGTTTGTAAAATCAAAAAATACAAATAAACATAATGACTAGACAGTTGATTGTACCGGGGCCTCCACCCACATCTCGTGGTCTTCCTGAGTAAGATCAGTTGTCTTCACGTGTGCTAAACATGAAGCTTTAGTCAAAAGATAAGATCCGATAAGATAAGATTGAGACACCAAGGTGTGAGGTGCTCTTTACGGAGGAGCCTCACCTTGGCCATGATGTGGGGGGATGCGCCTTTGTCCAAAAGCAGGAGCGCCACCTTCTGGTTATCGTAATGTGCTGCGACATGGAGCGGGGTGAGGCCATTCTGTGAGGCCACACACACACACACGCACACGCACACACGCACACACGCAAACACACACACGCAAACACACACGCACACGCACACACGCAAACACACACGCACACACGCACACGCGCACACGCACACGCACACACGCAAACACACACACACACACACACGCACACACGCACACGCACACACGCACACACGCAAACACACACACACACACACACGCACACACGCACACGCACACACGCACACACGCAAACACACACACACGCACACACGCACACGCGCACACACACACGCGCACACGCACGCGCGCACACACACACACGCACACGCACACACGCGCACGCACACACGCGCACGCACACACGCAAACACACACACACGCACACACGCACACACACGCACACGCACACACGCAAACACACACACACGCAAACACACGCACACGCACACACGCAAACACACACACACGCACACACGCACACGCGCACACACACACGCACACGCACACGCGCACACACACAGTTAAGAGGGCTTGTTCAAGGGGTTAGACTGCAGGTGGAGATGCATTAGAGTCATATTAGACAGCAAAAGCTGGAAGGATCCCTGACTGAGTTCTTATTATGACGTAAAGAACATATTCAAAATAAAAAAGAGGTCTTTTGATGTAAACAGGCTTCTGGTATCTGTTATCTGTTTTATGTTTTTGGAATTTAGCACAGTTAATCCAAATGAGGGGATGTTTTTATTGAAACTAGGCTTACCGCTGCTCTTGTGGTCAACTTAACCTCAATACAGAAAAATGGCAACACAGATTTTAAAAAGAGATTAAAACACATTTCACATTTATATGTAAAGGGTAAAGGGTTCACCAAAACATTTAGAGAGTGGGCATGATTTTATATATATTTGACATCATAAACAACATATTAGATTAGATTAGATTCAACTTTATTGTCATTGCACATGTACTAGTACAGAGCAACTAGTACAGAGCATATCATTGTACTCTAAAACTATAAAGATTAAAGGGGCTTTATTTTGAATGCTTACCTTTCCAGCAGAATCCGGTGGAGCTTGACGCTGCAGCAGAAGTTTGGCCACATCTAGGCTTCCGTACTTGGAGGCCACATGCAGGGGAGTGAACCCTTTCTGTGAAGATCCAGAAATGTGTTTAAACAGTCAATAAAGGAGATTAAGTCATTTATGTTATTACTGCCTATGATAACTATTCTTCTTTCAAACCAAAGTTAGTCATATCAATTGGTTATTATTGAATAATTATTTCCCACATACTCTTTGTACATGTCATGGGGGAGAGCAAGACTTGTTCAGCAACATGGGAAATAGTTCACTGACTAGAATGTTTTGCATATTGACAAAATAGTCAAATCTCATCAGATATGATTCCGAGGGACAATGGGAGTCTGTTTTATGAGTAACATCAAACAATAGAAAGAACTCCCAGCCGACTGACATGCTGATGCAACTCTCGGTAACCTGAAACCAGAAATATGAAATAGAATCCTTTCACAATAACACCAGCAGAGGGGGCCCTTTAACTTATTATGAATAGTCTGCAGCTGACAGAAACCACATGATCAGTGTGTTTATGACCAAGCCCTGCCCATGGATGGAACAATCCTTTGTTTGTCAAACCCCGGATTATATCTGATCTATGGATGGAGGAGAGAGGACAAGGCGTCCTTAGATTGAAACACAGCAAGCAAATCAAGGATCACGACTATTATGAACATGCTTGGATGGATGGAGAGCGATATCCTTGAAAACAACTGTTCCTGATTTGGTTTCCAAAGCGACAGCCACACCCTTCCTCCCCAGAGGGAAACCAAGGAGAGTGGGAGAGAGGAGAACCAGTGAACCCTGATGACCACGCTGCTTCTGCTTCGTGGCGTATGAATACATTAAAGGACTAATCTGTCCTAGACTGAGCAGCCTCCTGTGGTGAACACCTCCACAGTGATGATGATACATCACTTGACTGCATTCAGGCTTCAGAGGAAATATTCACAGCCTCGTCAACTATTCACCAGAAGTGGGTCAGACCGAGACCTGCACAAACAGTAACACTGTACACTCGGGTTCCTCCAGCTGTACATCTGCTATTATGAGTAACAGGTGTTGCACATTGGTTCAAACCTGCTAAGATATTAAGATCTATCCTGAAGGGGATTTATAGGCTGCTGAAGAAATCCTTTGTTCTTGTGAACACATCACTCATCATGTTTCATACTCCTATCTGTATAGAAAGTGTATCCGGTTTGTTATGGCAGTGGAAACCAGATTGTTCCACAGCCATAATTGCTATTTCAACCTTGGTTATATTAAATCACCAAACTATGTGCATCACAGGGAAATGTTTTGTTGGGATTATTATTATTATTAGGATTAGCAGATGTTGACATGCATGTAACTCTCCCTGTGGGGATTAAAGAAATGAAATACAACATGTTAATCAGTGAGATGAAGAGGGGTTTCCCCTTCTTTATGCTAAGCTAGGCTAACAATGCCCTGACTACAGCATTGTAGCATTATACTTCATTTACTCATCATAAGTGTATTCCCCACATGGCAGGGAGGCATTTGGACCCTTGACATCATTCAATGAAATAATGAAACCTCAATCAGGGCTGGACAGTAACGGTGGCGACGTTCCAATTGTTATCCTTTGGTTGCCATCAGTGCCAACCACTTCTTAACTTGGTTAAATAGGGACAGCAAACAGCAATACTGGTCATATTTCACATTTGTTGCATCAGTGACTTACACGTCAGAAACAGAACCAGACATTGTGCTTGTTTCCTCTCGTTAGTTGGAGTGAAATGTCTCCTGGACCCACCTTGGTGGCCAGTGAGTGTGAAGCTCCGGCCTCGAGCAGGACAGAGGCGGTCTCCACCTGACCCTCCCTGGCGGAGATGTGGAGGGGGGTGTAGCCGTTGGTTGTGGCAGCATCCGGGTGGGCCATGTGTTGCAGGAGCAGCTGCACAATCTCTGTTTTTCCCAGACGGGATGCAATGTGGAGGGGAGTCTGGTCCTCCTGGAATGAGAATGAATGAACACTTGTAGCTTATGGTGGCCCGACACTAAAGAACAAAGTGTTCCCTGGTGTGCTGCTATAGATAACAGTCGTCTCACCCGTGCCCTGGCGTCCACCATTGCTCCGTTCCTCAGCAGACATCTGACCACCTCCACCTGACCTGCCCTGGCTGCCATGTGTAACGCTGTCTCCCCACGCTGTACACACCACATACGGGTCAGCGGGGTCACATGACCGCTCACTGTAATATTTCTAGACACTATTCTCACTGTAAAATAAGTAGATCATAAGTGACCTAACTCACAATATTGCTGACGTCGGGCGAGGCTCCGTTCTGCAGCAGCAGCAGGACGATGTTCAGGTGACCCATGAAGGCCGCTACGTGGATGGGAGTCAAACCAGACTGGACACAGGAAGGGAAGCAACAGAGGAACAAGAGGACAACAGTCATGTTGAACATGCATGTGCTACTCAAACTTAGAACATGATGTTTGGTGACTTCTGCTTTCCTGGGAGCACAGTTAGTGGCATTTGGCTCCAGCTCTGTCTCCCACAGAATCACATTCAACTATCCACAAACTATGATTACAAACATATTTGTGGAACAACAAAAACTATGTTTTCCTCGAAACGTAATTGATTTTTTAGGTACTGTATGTATTGTTATTCAAGGGTTCATAAATGTTTCCATTTGCTTAGATTGTACTTACCTTATAGTCTCACAATGTTACATTATCATACGTACTATACAGATTGTTGCATTAAACAAAAAATAACTTCAATAATACATATAATAAGCTTAAGCATAACCAAAAGCAAGAGAGAAAACTTGAATTTATGAACAATTAAATGTGTACACCTGATTTAGATATTATAATATTATTTACTAAATCTACATGATTTACAAAGAAATAATATTTATTTAGTAATTTAGTCCGTTGGTTAAACAGTGCAGTACATGATGATAGAATTACATGATAGAGATACATCACCATTCTTTACTCAATTCAATATCCTCAGGGGTTTTGCTTGTGGTGGCTAATGTGAGCTAACATCATATGGCTGCTACATGATGACTCTTTGTGCTACTCGTTAAGCTATTAATATTAACCCATAAGCATCTCTCCCTGTGGCTGCTGTTCAGAGAAACATACATAGTTTACTGTCTACTAATGTTAGCTTCAGGCAAGTTTATGGAATATAAATATGGAACTTCCTTTCAAAGAGTACAGTGCGAGTCCACATTATATTTTGTAATATTACTCCTACGTTTGGTTCTTAATATCAAAATAAAAAGTTGGGAACCGTTTCAGGATTAGGCCCAAACCTTTTGTTTAAACTTTCCCGTGTGTATAATTATTCTAGACTATTCTGTGAGGTAAAGCCAGATGTATGACAAACAGAGCCGAGCCCAGAGGTAGTGCCAGTAGCTTAAAGAAGCACTCCGGTGAGGGCCTTACCTCTGTAATGGACTGGATAGAGGCTCCATATTTGACCAGCAGCTCCATCACTTTCACTCGGTTCTTCTTGCAGGCTATGTGCAGCGGTGTGAAGCCGTTCTGTCACATGGGAACAGACCATGACATGTTAGTCGATCTCTCCACAGGAGGATTGGTACAGTCCATCATGTCTGTGTTCCGTACCAGAGCCCTGGCGTTGGGGTTGGCCCTCTTGTCCAGCAGCAGCTTGGTGACCCTGTAGTGACCGCAGTGAGCTGCCACATGTAACGCCGTCAGGTAGTCCAGCGTGACGTCGTCCACCGGAGCCTGGTGCTGCAGGAGATGTTTGACGCATTCAACATGGTCGCCTTGTGCCGCCATGTGAAGAGGAGACAGACCATTCTGAAACGTGATAGAGAGCTCATTTACTTATATATAGATAGATATTAACACAGAGCTGAAAGAAAAGTGAATATTAGACACACGCACAACTTCAAATGAAGGCTAATGTTGCTCTGGGTCTGCTTGCTAACACATTAACAATAATCTATACACGGCTACAATATGTCAAATGTGTCTGTGATGTTCACATTGGATTCATTCATATTTTCATTGTTTTGTTTCTACTTCTGACAACGGAAAATTACATTCCCAAATGTCCAAATATTTCTTTTGTTATGAAATGTGACTTTGAGGAAGCTGATGTTTCACTCCTCACTACTTTTAACCAACAAATACATGGACACTGTTTGAAACCCCTTTAAGTGTACACCAGGAGACTGACCTTGGTCCTGGCCAGCAAGGGAGCTCCTCTGTCCAGCAGCAGCTCCACAGCTGTATCATGCCCACTGCGGGCCGCACAGTGCAGGGGAGTCAATCCATCCTACAGAGCACACACACGTATCAATAGTAATGCAATGCATACGGATATTGACTTGGAACAACAAATGTCATTTCTCCTTTTTCAACCAAGTCTTGCCTGTTGAGGTCAACGGCTTACCTCGGGCTGACCCTTCATAACTAAGATGACAATACTACCGTCCGGCTTCTCACAATACTCACCCTGGTTTTAGCATCAATCTGAGAGGCGCGGTCCAGCAACAGGCCCACCATGTTCGTGTTGCCACGCTTGGATGACACGTGCAGAGGAGTAATCCCATTCTACAGAGACAAAGATGCATTTGGTTTCAGTAAGACACATTACAGCTATCTGTGAAAAGGTTACTAATATTGAAACATATTCCATACTAAATAGTTGTATATGAGGGGTCAATGTTAGTGTTGTCAGATCTCAGAATTCCATCAAATCCCTTTTAAAATCACATAACTTGTGAATCAAATAACTAAATATAACTTAACAATTGGTGAAACTGAGGCTTGGTAGAGTGCAAGGTGAGAGAGAAAAAGAAGAAGCTATTTTTAGCTACACTGCTGGCATGGCTGAGAATAGCACATCTGAATTTGTGTTCTGGATGGTGTAAACAACACAACTGAAAGGCCAGAAATGAAAGTTAAGAGAGGAGCCCGCAAACTACAGAGAGGCAAATGCTAAAGTTTTCCAAAATCACTGATTTGCTAGAAATTAAACCAAATATAATGTGTGATCCAGTGGAATTATACTGTCTTTCCATGCTCTTATCAGACCCCCAAAACAGGGCTTATTAGCGGGGCATCCCACCCTCGCCGTGAAGTCCACTGCGGCCCCTCGGTTCAGCAGGAGTGTGGCCACATTGACGTTGCCGTAGTGGGCAGCGATATGAAGGGGGGTGAATCCGCTCTGGAAGACAGGAAAGAGACCGACACACAGGGAGGGGGACAGAGGTCAGACATTGACCTTTACTTCATGTCCTTGAACTTTGAATCGTGACTCTCGATCTTTAGTCTTCCCAGCATGCAGCAGTCCATCAAGCATCACAGGTGAACAAAAACTAAACTTAGGCCAAGTAAAAATCAACCAAATGAATTGTTTTGAAAATGTTCAAGTCAGAATCTGTAGCACCCATACACACAACCCTAAACACACTCAGAAAGGTCACTTCCATGCAGGTTATCAAACACAGGAAGAAAAGAAAAGAACGCCTTTCTTGGCTTCAAAAAAACAATTTGAAATGAAAATAACAGAAACTGAAGCAAAACAAATAGATGAACAGTATACAGAGATAGTCATCACGATTAGATCCCCAAACAACACCAAATGATAGTAAAATCATAAAGAGGGAACATTTCTGATCAACACCAAAGTGCACTATGCCAACTGTACACCATAGAAGAAATAGAGTTAGCAATGAGAAATATATGAGAAAGTTAGAGATTGCAGGTTGGAGTAGTTGTGAGATTCTTGCCTTACCTTGCCGTTCTGTGAGTGTGGTCCGATTTAATGTGAAAAAGTTGTTTACAAAAGTGTGAAGAATACAGTGACTAACGTGATGGTTTCAAAACTTTACAGTCAAAAGCTTAGAATGGTGCAAATGAAGGTAGCGTCGCTGCAGCATGCCGTTCAATGCCAAGTCGTTGGCCAATCAGGTAAGCTTTACAAGCTTCCTCATTCATTATTCATGAGTGTTGTTGGAGCGAGAGAAAACGTCACATGGCAGTAATGTGAACACCTCAAATAAAAGCATGCATTTGCAATACTTGAGCAGGAAGTTTCATGTTTAGAGAACCTGGATTGCCAATATTAAAACAAATTGATTTCATCAATTAAAATGTTTCTACTTGTGTGCATTAAGGAGTTCAAAATGGATATTAGATATATATATATATATATATATATATATATATATATATATATATATATATATATATATATATTTACAGGTACGTTTACTAAAGCCAAACATAAATTGATGCAATATTGACTTAAATTACATCAAATAAATTTTTCAAAGTAGCAGACACTGCAATCTAATTAAATTAATGATGTCCTGTTTTTAGCTAATATTGTTATTATGGAAAGATCTTCTCTGGCGTCCTTTAGAATATGTGTCAATGTGAGGAAATCGACATTTCAATTCTAGATTTTAACAAAATGTTTGCATTTTCAGTATTTACATTTTGAAAAGAAAACACAGATACATTTGACTTTGAATTGTGATAATATATTGGCAATGTTATGCTTTATAGTACACCATAAATCATTGATCAATAAAGTTTAGGCCTATTTATGCATTTTTTACATTTTTAAGGGCACACAAATGGAAATTAAATTTATATTTGATTAAATTATTTCATTTTTATTTGACACCACTGGACTTCCAGACTTAAGCTAGTATATTGTATGCTATAATTTAACCAATACTTTTTTATAACTAAGCAGCTCATAGTGCATCCCTAGGAATCATGCAGCACGACATAAACAGACAGAATTAAGAGACAGACAATACACATTCATAGCTCTTCACAAAACCTTGCAGGAGAGAAATAAATCAATACACCTTACATCTCAATAATGATGTTGTTTAAAGGTATTTGTTAATGTATTACAGGTCAGATATGACAGAAACAAGTTGTCCTGAGCTGCTGACACACTTTCTATAAACTGTGGATGAAACAAAGAGGATGCGTACAGACAGACTGAGATAAGATCTCAAGCTGAAAGTGAAAGATTTGCAGACAGTGTGCAGTGCCTGAGCTTGGCCTTCTGTGTCAGCCGTGCATGTTGACCTCTTATTAAACCAAACCAACAGAACGTGTCAAATGAAGCATCTTTATTTACATCATGCAGTGCTGTGGAAGTGAAATATCTAAATAGTGATGGGAAAGAAAAGTGAAGTAAGACAACGGGATGGCAAAGTGAATCTGTGGAGCATCAGAGGAGCGTGTGTGTACCTCAGTAGTCCTATTGACCATCATCTGAAGCAGCAAGAAGGAGGGAGGGAAAGATCAGTTCAGTTAGGATGGTGGACCACATTACTGCATGGCTAGCGACGTGGCTGCTACATGACGAGCTGACACACAGGTGATCCATCAAAGCTTACGGACTTGTGGAGACGACAGTTTCCATATTCAATTATTTGGTCATTTGCGTACGTGATTAATTGTTTGGTCCAACATTTTTTGAGAATAGTGAAACATGCTGATGGCAACCTCCCAGAGTCCAAAAGTGACATCTTCAAATTGCAACAGATTTTAAAGTTATGAAGTTATAATGTAGTAAATCATCACACCTGAGAAGCTGGGAAACACAAGCAGTCAGTCATCAAACTAGTTGTAGACAAGCTAACAAGTAGCTAGATTTCCCTAATCAGGAACACAGTGTATGCTCGAATCTACAACATGTATGTCAAAGGTCAAAGGTCATAATTGACTTGTTCCTCTTGTTTTCATTTCCAAAATATACATACTAAACTATGTCTCTTATCATGTCTCTTTAACGATAGAATTCAATTAGTGGGAACATAAACTGATCCAAAAGCAGGAAGTGAACCAAAACCATAATCCGCACTAGCTAAATGGACTATGGCTTGTGAAATTGCCCTTAATTGATTATAACATAATTCAATGACTGGACAGCTGCCTTTTTCAACAAGATTCTTGGTGTATGGAAACCAGTTGATATAGTGGTCACTGGACTGGTTTTACCAGGTATTTGAGTAGAACTGTGTCATGTGTGACAGAAACATCTGTTCCATGTTTACATTTATGTTTGAGTGTGACTGTTCATGCTGCCGTTCTCCTTTGGGCTTTTCCTAATGAGCAGGGCGGCATCACAACAGCTGAACCACATGTGGCATTATACAAAACGCATGGAGCTGCCTCCACCATGTTTTACATAACAACATCATTGGTGCCTTGTTGAAATATATGGTCATAAGCAATATTTAACATTCAGGAAGATGCATAAGCGACTGTGTTGTGCAGTAAATCATCTCCACTCAAGCCACGTCACTAAAGCCACTGTCAGAGGAACAGTTTGTTCCTTCATCAACAGATAACCAATAACGGATTGCCCCCCCCCCCAATTGATTGCATGCAGCCTTGACGAACACCACTATACAACCTGCTGACAGTGGCACACTCCATGCAGTGGACAGTGCTACACTTAGACACCGGTGTGGCGAGTTAGGGGGGGGGGGGGGGGGTAAGGGGGGGGGGAGTGTGTGAGAGGTGGCATTTAAAGAGAGAAAGGAAAAAGAGGGAGAGAACCAGTTAGTGGGAGGCAGGCACAAAGACACTGAACGAGAGAGATGCACAGACTGACAGATGGAAACACAGACACTCTATACACAGAAATACAACTAACGACAAGTTAGTGGGCTGCTATCATACACTAAATCATAATCATAAAATCGGAGGACCCTATTTACACCTGCTGTGATTGTTATCTGGATATTTCATCTGGATACAAGAAATGAACTAACACCCAAACACTTCCATGCTATGACACCCATCGACCAGACCACCTTGAAGTTATTTGAGCCACCTCCACGGTTAATGTTCGGCTGCACTGAATCTACTAGTAAGGTAAGAATCAGGGTCACGGTTACGAGAAACAACAATGACAAATGTAAAGGTTTATTTTGCTGTACACAAGTCTATGCAACGGTCCGACATCTTGGAAAATAGTAGGAGGGGCACTCCTACTGTGGCTGGCCATTACAATACGTTCCCATGCTTCCTGGCTCAGCAGCCACCTATTTCCAACACACATATCATGCGATGACTGTTCCTGAAGCTGTCATGCTGTCAATAAGCATTTACCCAAATATGATAGTATGATATCACAGCTGAGCTGACAAAAGTAGTTCTGGTCCTCAATAAATGGAGCTGCAGTGCTAAAGGCTAATGATTCGGTTAGTAGCATGATTGAGTTTAGTCAGAACGGAAGTGTCTTTGTTAAAGACGTGTTTGAACATCTCTTGTTAGTTGACAGTTACAGTTAACGCCTTTGTTGACCTCCACTTCAGAAGGAGGTTTTATGACACTACAACAACATGCAGCTACAAATGTCTGGCGCCGACTGGGTAAAACAGGGCAAATGCACTGTGGGTAGAATTATAGTCATCTATGGAGATACCACAACATAAGTGGAAAATCTTAACATTTCAGATATACATTTTTGTCATGGGCTTAAATATCATCAGTGAACACAACCACCCTCCCTATGGGCCAGAACAGCTTTTAATTAGATAACAACATTCCCCCTGTATTTAATTATGTCATAAGCATAGGTAGAAGCACATATCATATATGTGTATTGAAATGCCAAGAACCCGAGTAGGTAGGAATGTCATCGCTACGGGCTAAAAGATCATGCCTGTGGATAGAAACCTCATCATCATCATCATCATCATCATCAGTAATATCATTACTACAACTACAGCTCAGCCTACACATGAGACGTCCACACTAGTGGACTGTAATCACCTTCCATGCAATTGCATGTTGTCCACCTACTCATCTACTTTGCACAATTAGCACGACAAATTAGACCCCAAACAAGGTCTTTCTATCCAAAGACTCTAATAGGACTCTAATAGAAGTGTTGGTGTGCTAGAAACATGGATATTTAAAAGAGAGCTAGACTGGTGTGCAATGCTTTACCTTCTACATTCTGTACTGTAGATCATATTTAGCCAAACCCACTACAGCCTCATATTTCATAAACATCCTCATGATTATGGACACATTGGCACAAACAAATACCACCACATTAGCTTGACTTCCACACATGCCAACCTCCGCAGCTCCCATGGCGCTATGGGCCTACCTTCGACTGGACATCAGCATTGTGGTCGTTCTGGAGGAGCAGGGCGGCTGACTTGGTGTCGTCCTTGCGTGCAGCAATGTGCAAGGCAGGCAGGCGGACCTTGCCCTTGGTATCATTCTCCAGGAGGACAGAAACCACCTGGTTGTGGCCCTGCTGGAGGGCAATGGCCAGAGGGGTGAAGCCATCCTGGGTGAAAGAAGACACGTTAAGAGGATTAGCCTTCATCTCGTTTTCGAGAATCCATAATTTGATCATGTTAAGTAAGGAATCTAAACTATGATCTCAAAAAGTCTAACTTGTTTGGATGAAAGACATTCAACGAGTGCTGAAGCAGTAAATTCTCAACTAAAATTTGGTTTCAAATAATTACCAAATCTCAAATGACAGCAAGAACAGAAAAAGTCACTCATCAAGGCCTGGTAAAAAAAACAATAAAGAGGTTGTATTTACCATTCTGTTTTTATTCACTAATTATTACCATTTGCTTTTGCTTTACAGCTAAGCTTTTAAGCTTCTATCAATAAAAATCAACACGTCCTACATATGCTTCAAACTGGAAGCCTGCCAGGACTGAGGGACTATATTGGTTGAGCCATGATTAGTGAATATGAATATATGAAATCTCTGTGCAGGAAGATTCACTCAGTGTAAGTAAACAGTGATCACGCCAGCAGTGGAGCTCAAGGAATGTCAATGTTTGGTCAAGCACTTTGGTCAGGACTTAAATGTCTTGACGAATACTAAATGGATGGCCAAGACATTTATAGTCCCCAGAGGATGAATCCTAATGACGTTGGTGATCTCCTGATGGTGGTCATGTGCCATGACATTTTGTCATTCGTCATCATGATTCCCACAGGATGTGTGCTAATGACTTTGAGTTTTCAACCAAATATTTGCGAAATAATGGCATTCACATCATTCTTGTATGTGCTTTGCGTTCAGTCCTAATGCATTCATTGTTTGCCAGTGTTGCAGTGTACTAATGTGTGAAGCCCTTGTCTGATGTAGTCCTCCTGAATACACACTCTCCTCTCACCTCAGTCGCGGTGCTCTGGTTGCCTCCATTCTCAAGCAGGTATCGCACCACATCCATGTGGTTCTCCTGGGCAGCCATGTACAGAGGAGTGAACCCATTCTACAGCACACAAGCAAATACGAGAGGTCCCCAATAAAGTCTAGGTCATGAACATGCACTCAACCAGACGCAGAGCAAAATGAAGTCACTTTCTATCATGATATTAGTGATGAGAGATACAGGAGATGATATTGCCGATAGCATTAAAGGACTTCAGCAGCAGAGGACAGAAGCTCACCTGAGACTGAGAATTGATGTCAGCTCCTCGTTTCACCAGGATCTTTACTACTTCAGCCTGACCAGCTAGGGAGGATATGTGAAGTGCTGTGTTTCCTTTCTGGATTATAGAAAATATAAAAGGACAATGAGAAGAAGCATTTCCTTGCACTCAGTGTGCAGATCTCCGGCAGGTGTCTCCTCCTCCCTTTCCGAAAAGGTGGATTTCAAGTGTCGCTCCGCCACAGTGATTTTTTTCATCTCATATTGTGCAAAACTTTAGTGGAGTTTAACATATTGGGTATGGGATTAAGATGCAGATGCTCAGGTTAAAAATGAGATTAAACCTTTCTATGGATGTCATTTCTTTAGCCAATACTGGGTAAGGCTTGTTTGTTGCCGAGCTAAACTCCTTTTGCTACTGAAGCAGTTGCTGGTCACTTGCAGCCCCTACTGGCCGGTTAAGAGGAGGAGTCTGTAGCCAATGACGGTATAAAACAGTGAATAAAACTGTTTTGTGAAAATCATGAGTTGTCCTTGAGCATACACTCAATGAGCACCAATCCGGCTGATAGGTCCAGTATCAGATAGACACTATCCACAGGCTTACGATTGCAGAGATAATAAACTAGTCTGATGTATTATAAACGTAAACATCGAAATATTTGGTCATATACAGCACTAAACAATTCAATACATGACTGCATGGCAGCTGAACGTTGAGAATGAACATAACACAGACAAAGGAACATAAAAACAACAGTAGTATCTTAGTAAGTCGTTGTTCCACCACAAGCCTCCAGAGCAGCGTCAGTACCCCTGAGCATTTATTCTGCTCTCTATGACTCTTTGCCTGCCTTGCAACTCTACTACGTCACAAAGGTTCTAGCAACACCTGAATAAATTCTACTTTTCAGGAACTTAGACCTACCTTTGTGGCCGAATCCACTGCAGCACCTCGCTCCAAAAGCTCCTGGACCAGATCCACATGGCCCTCCTTGGCTGCCAGGTGCAGTGCGTTGAGACCATTCTGGAAAAAGACGAGGGAGGAAAGGTCAAAGTCCAACAACCCAACACCAACAAAGACTAAAGACAGTTCCAAATGGAAAGAGAAGGGATTACCTCCTCCAACAGGTCCATAGCCAACAGCCTGTGTCTCTTTAATTGAATATGTGGCTGTCCCTCACTCTTACATGTGGAGGGACAGACCGAAATATCAAAGTTGGGTCAGATGTGTTTTCCATGTTATGAGCCAGTCCATGGAATGAAGATATAAATAGGTGTGTGTGTGTGTGTGTGTGTGTGTGTGTGTGTGTGTGTGTGTGTGTGTCTGTGTAAATACCAAACTAGCTAGAAGATTTAATATATTTCAAATTACAGATAATATCAATTAATTTCCCCTAACTTGACAAATATAGTAGTTCGGTGGAGTGAAGTTTAAAGTTATAAATCACTCACGACCTCTATTAATATCTTTATTCGGTCTTCGGTTTCATGTGTATGAATGTGTATTCACGGGCTTGCTAAGCTGGGAGATAACAAGGTGAAGAAAATAAGCTTGATAACTAAGAGATTGCAACTCTAATTGGTTGAGCTCAAATGGTTTTGTAATAAACCGACTGAAGACCAATTTACAAGGGGCTAATAGAGCTTATCCTTTTTGCTTTTATGTAGTCTGTTTTAATGAATTAAGTAAAGATCTGAGCATTATTTCAAAGACCATGTACATTTTATTTTCTGTAAGCTTTATTAGTAGAATTTAAAAAAAGACAACAGGCTCCCGTTTTCTTTCAGGAGCTGAATGCATGGCTGTTCCTTATAGTTTGCCCTTCTCATTTAATTTTCTAAGACCCAGTACTGATTAAATAACCCTTTCAGCAGCACCGACATTAGGCTGCAGCATAAACACAATCGATAAGTCATTTCCTTTGTGGCTGCCAAACGAACCCTCATCACTCAGCCCCCTGAGGCCGATGGCCCCACCGTACTCCTGGGGTCCCCACACAGGCTCCGTGTGGGATACCAAGAGAGTTTTTGCTCACCCTAGAATCCTCTAGTTTTATTTGCCCAGATGTAACCCACAGATGGCAGCAGGCATCTGCTCAGTAACAGAGCAGGAAATGTAGTCCTGCTTTTTTCTTTCACCAGCTGTCATGTTAATGCACCTGCCGGCCTCCTGCTGACCTCATATAACCAACACTTAGTCAATGTGTTACAACTGCTGTATCGCAAATGTTCGTTCAAAGTACAGAAGAGTGACTGTTTTATTCTGTTTATTGATGGTACTCTGTGGTTCAGGCATTTTATTTTTGATGGAAATGTTCAAAAGCACTACAACATGACTGTGTTATGTGGCCTTGTTAGTTCTAAGTATGTTTTTCCAGCCATGTTTCCCGAAGAATTATATTTTAATTGTGTAGAATGTGAGAATGTGCACCTCATGATTTAGGTCCAATGCTCAGGAAGTAGTGTGCCCTTTATGTAGCAAGGCGTAAACCAAGGATGTGAAGGGTGATGGATGGGCTTGGAGTGAGTCTGACCATAATACTATGGTTCAATCTTCTTGCTTGGCCTTGGAACTTGATAACCATGTCCTATTGTCCAATCAGAGCTTTGACTCGAAATGGGAACATTAATGAAAAATAGCAGATCCAAAAGATAAAGCATCCAAGTAAGTTTATAAAAAAGCATGTCAAGAAAATGTAGGACGACTGTGGGATACCAGGGGAGACCACAAGTTCCAGCCCCCACCCCGTGGTTTCTGTTCAGTTCTTTGTCCCAGAACAATCAACAGTCTGTACTGAGTCACTGTCCTCCTAAAAGACCAGAGAGACATGTTTCAGCTGTGAATACTGCAGGGATGGACTTCCTGTGTCTTTTGTCCCAAAGGCCAACCACAGTCAGAGGGGTTTGGAGGAGAAAAGTTCTCCCCATGACATAGAATATATGTCTAATGTACATGTATAACACCATTTAAAATTAATGGATGGATATTGTATCTGTATGCAAAATCGTGATATGTTTTCTTTTTTGATTCTTTAATATAAGCGGCTGCCACTTATAAACAAACAACCTCCAATTCTGCCATAACTCTCTGGGGCCCTGTTCATGGGGTATACTCCCCCATGCCCTCCATTCACCTCCAGGAAGCCACTCAGCCCTTTATCATCCATACAACCTGTTACCTCATTCAGCCCACATGAACACAATCACTGAGGAGATGTTTACTAATTATCTGTTTGATCTATTATGCAAGCATTTTAAAGCAATGCAAAGGTGATGTGGTCAAAAATTAATTTAGCAGTGCTGGAGTTGACTCAGGGGAGGGAGGTTGTTATAATCAGAGTAAATACCACCTCATCAGTGCAGTATGTTATTGAGCTATAATCAGCTTCAGAGAACACTGAAACACTGATGCCCATTAGTCACTCAGGGGAGGTTTTCAGGGAAATGGAGAAGATGATCAACACTGCTCAAAACTAGGCTCTTTTTTTTAAACACAACATCTGATGTGTTGTCAGCTTAATGAAACTGTTATAGCTAAGATGTTAATTATAGCAGACAGTTGTCCATTTACACAGCCAGCAGTCGAGTTGTGTTTATGTCCACCGGACATGTGCAAGTCCAATAATCACTTTCCTTTTAGCTCCGGTTTGGTCTTCACCAACTCTTGAGAAATAAATCTGTCTCTTTAATACTAAATCCTACATAGTTGAATACTATACTTGGGCTGGTGGTTGGTGCTGAGCACAGTACAGTCAATAAGACCAGAAAACCAAAACAATGGGATGAGGAGGCTAAACACTGTGAGCTGTGGGAAGATCCAGAGTCGGTTGCTTTGTTGAGGAAATGATTAGAAATGATAATATGATTGTTAATAGGAACATTATTTTGGTGTGAAAGTTCATTCTTGATCATTAAAACACAACAAGTCATATACCAATATCGTGTATTAGTAATGATAGCCCAAACATCTGTTTCAAGAGGGTTTAAGTATTCTATAGATAAACAAGGCACATTGTCACACAAGGAATCTCCCATTTGTGTGCTCTGGTGTCTTGATCAATATCAGAACCATTATGTTATGTGGAAGGGACATTAATGAACCCAATACTAAATATTAAATTAGTTCAATATAAAACTGTCAATTCCTTTTTGACATCATACTTTGATATTTGACAATAACTGTGATTCCTTTTTAAACCTTTTTTCTTCTTTCTACTCGAGTGTAAGACATAAACATTGAGAAACACATGCAAACACAGGAGCTCAAAATATCTTGATGGTGCCAACATTATTAAAAAAATGTCGGCACAAACCACAGAGCCTCCAGCAAATCTTAAATGTCCACCCCATGTGACCTTTGTTTACCCAGCTGGTCATCGTGGCCGTTGCCAGGGGAGGACTGTACTCATCAGGTTTCATTGCCCCACTCGTCCATGGCTGGAATGCTAGTCGCTTAGAGGAAACTAGATAATGACTCGGCCTACAAATGGAAATACTCCAGATCAAACACAGTCCTCCCTGCTACTGGAATGGAGAGCCATGTTCATATGATGAGATTAGTGACGGACAGCATGAGCACATTAGCTCCTAGAATAATGCATTCTGTGGAGTGTAGGATAAGCACCATTGGACTCACGTGACAGTCACAAATGTGTCAAATGACTATGTAATGTTAAAGGTGTCACTTGTTTTGACAAACCCATATATTATTATCAACTCAGCAGTTCCCCACAGCTCTAACTCAGAGCCTTTTAGCCTATTTTAGCTCATTGTTTGGGGCATCAGCATGTTTCCAGTAGCTGTTTTCAGGCGTAAACCTCTGATAAACCCATTGTCCACCAACATCTGAGCATAAAACAGCAAATACACAATCAGCTGGTAAACATAGTGGAACATTTAGCAGCTAAACATATCTGTTTCTCAGGAGCTGGTGGAGACCAAAGCTGAGCTGAAAAGATAGTGGACGTTCATCGGTTAGATACAAACACAACTCCAGATTAATTATTATCTTGCTCTGTGTCTGCTGAATGTTTCCAGGCAACTGTTTGTAACATGTTGGCTGGAACAACTTCACAGATGAAAAGTGGCAAAGAATTAATTTCAGTAAAATAATTTGGCAGTTTAAGCTGTTTTACATGTGCACTTGGTGTCTGAAAAGTATAACAATGCAGTTGTTTATCCTTATGAAGAAGCATTTGTGTGATAACTCCTAAATGAAATGTAATAATAACATTTACACCTGTGTTTGTCCTGCAATAAGTCATGTTATGTGATCTGTCTCCTACCTGATTGCAGGTGCTGATGTCAACTCCCCCTTTTAGATATTCCAAAACCTTGTCGATGTTTCCTGCTCTCGCTGCTCGCAGGAAACTGGTGTTGCTGTCCGACTGGAAGAGACACAGGAGAAAGACATTTTCATAAAATCATCGACATAACGTCCAGAGAACATGTCCTCATTGGCTGTCGATGACGAATAGATATCACATAATTCAGCCTTCTCAGCTGAATGAGTCACATTCTTTCTTAAGTAATGGATTCAAAAACCCAACTCCCAATCTATCTCCACAACCTCTGAAGCTGTTTAGCACTGGCTCCCGGTTAACTGGAGCCTCCAGTCGGAGGGACTAAGTCTACAAAGTTTAGTCAAAGCTCGGTTTCAGTTACATTGGTGCAGCCGGGATGTGGAGTTCTTTACAACTGAGTACCAGAGAGAGTGCACTAAATGAAATGGGTCTTTGAGACAACTTTTCGTGGGCAAGCGTTGGTCAGTGCATTTAATTTATTAAATATCATGTTATGATCTTATACTCCTAATTGGAAACCTGCACGTCATGAAACACTGGTGGCCTGTGCCCAGGGACTATGGGGGAAAGAAGCTTTAAGCTAGGTGCAATAAATATATATGTATGCACACTTATGCAATTGACATGTTTTCATTTTCTGTAAAGCACCAAAGTTTAAATTGGCATTGAGCAGATTCCCCAAATAAACCGTGTTCAACAATTAATGTGCATTCGTATTTAGGCATATACGGTGTCCTTGGTGGAGAAGGATGTGTAGGTTTGAGGTTTGTTTTTGGATGCTGACTGAGCTGCAGTTGGAACCAGACTTAGGAGGTAGAATGAGTCAGCATGTTCCTCTTGGTGCCTTCACTAAAGCTACTTTCTGGCTCACATACAGCATGTTCAAAGCTCCCAGCTCTCTGTTCCTCCTGTGGAAAAACATTGTGTGATGCTTCTTTTTACTGCATTCAAACTGCGCTATTCCATCCAAGAGTAGGTCAGAGGTCAGTTTCAGAAATACCAGCTCTACACTGGAGATTTGGGGACTCACTGTCCTGCTCATGGACACTTCAGGGGGTGTCTTGTTCGTTTCTTTTGCAAAGGTCACAGTTTGTCTCAAATTTTCATTTCAGCGTTGACAGTTTCCCTCGTCCTTTCCTTCATCACAGTCTGTCACTCAGTCACTTACAGCCGACACCCATCGCACGTTGTCACATGTAGAATACAGAGATCAGAGATAAGAATGCAGCACTGATGATGCATGACATGAGCAGTGACACTGCAGCACTGATGTGTACTTCACACACACACAAATAATCCTAGTCTATGGTTCCGCCTGACCTGCAGTCAGCTGCTGTCTGGCTGCTGCAGAGACCTGCATTGCATCACTCAGACTCATGACTGCTGGAGCTTTACACTGCTGCCATCACCTCAAAGAACCATATTAAGGCTTCTTCAGTCCACCTTTTACACATAAAACGCATAACATGACCCACAGCTTCAATAAAAAAAAAACTTGCAGAGACTTGGGATAGGGCACCAGCATATAGGGCATAGATGTCTATGTATCACTTAGTCATCATATTTTCTCCACTGGTAGATCACCGTGAGGTCTATGTATCACTTAGTCATCATATTTTCTCCACTGGAAGGTCACCGTGAGGTCTATGTATCACTTATTCATCAAATTCTATACAATGGAAGGTCACCGTGAGGTCTATGTATCACTTATTCATCATATTCTATACAATGGAAGGTCACAGTGAGGTCTTTGTATCACTTAGTCATCATGTTTTCTCCACTGGAAGGTCACCGTGAGGTCTATGTATCACTTAGTCATCATGTTTTCTCCACTGGAAGGTCACCGTGAGGTCTATGTATCACTTAGTCATCATGTTTTCTCCACTGGAAGGTCACCGTGAAGTCTTATTCATCATGTTTTCTCCACTGGAAGGTCACTGTGAGGTCTATGTATCACTTAGTCATCATGTTTTCTCCACTGGAAGGTCACCGTGAAGTCTTATTCATCATGTTTTCTCCACTGGAAGGTCACCGTGAGGTCTATGTATCACTTAGTCATCATGTTTTCTCCACTAGAAGATCACCGTGAGGTCTATGCATCACTTATTCATCATATTCTATACAATGGAAGGTCACCGTGAGGTCTATGTATCACTTATTTAGCATATTTCTTACACTGGAAGGGTACCCAAGAGGTCTATGCATCACTTACTCATCATGTTTTCTCCACTAGAAGGGCACCCAAGAGGTCCCTGTATCCCTTATGTATCAGGTTTTTATCTATCGGTCATCAAAGAGGGCAGTTTTTGACAAAAGTGGAAAGACTTACATTATTCATACAGCATCATACATGTTGTTACAGAGTTAGCATTGTTTTCTAGCAGCATAGCACAAAGCAGCCATTTCCCCAAATCAAGTCTGTCTGATTCAATCCTCACATTCCCTCTAGAGCTGCAGAGTCACATTATGCAAGAACTTGCCATAATCATCATTCTGCAATTGGCGGGTTGCTATAGAGACACTTGGACCAACAGGACTCTCAGACAAGTGGGGCTGTTGCATGGATGATACTTAACATTGGAGAGAAAGGGAGAATTGTGGCAGACAGCTTCCTACAGAAAGTGTTTCATAACTCCTGGTTTGTCAGTCTCTTTGATGGGGAAATATTTGGAATATTATCTATATTATCTCTATATATATATTATTAAAAAAACCAGTTGCAGTTACATGAATGTCATGTTTATGGAGAGTCCGCAATGAATAGGAACAGACAAGTAATTAAAAGGAACCTTAGTCAGGCATGAAGGTCATTGCTTTTCTACTTCTTTCGCCACAATTAGTACGTTTAGAGATGAGCTAGGTAGTTAATTAAACATAACGTAGCCAAACTGGATAATATGTATCCTTTAGTATTATGTTTCTGTGGTGGTTGGGGCGTGGTTAGGCTCAGCTGCGGAGGGGTGTGGGGGAGTGGTTTAGGGAACAGGTGCCAGGAATAGGCCTAATTGGCCTCAGCTGCAGGGAATCAAGGCCTGAGTGACTCTGCCCTATATATGGGGCATACAGGTGGAGGCACGAGAGAGGGGCGAGCAGAGACACAGTCTGCAAGTAAATAAAGTATATTACGAAATATACCCGTGACTATGCTCATCCTTTGGTGCTGGGGGGAGAAACCTGCATGTGACAGCCAGGAACCTGTTACAGTTTCCTTTCTATAACTTCACTATGTTCCTGCTTATGTTTCAGCTTGTGTCTAGACCATTACTTCATGACTTCCTCAAACCTCCCAATCATGACAAAGCCCAGCCCTAAAACACCTTCTCCATCATATCACATTAAACATTCATTTAAAAAAAGTCACTGTCCTTATCTGTGGAGAGCTAGGAGCTTTATCAATAATGCAAACAATCTCCCACGCCCCTGCACACATGATGTGAAAGACCAGTGCCCAGACTGGGAGCATCATTGCCCCTCCCAGTTTCCATGGTGACAAGCACTGTCCTCTCTGGAGGTAACCATGACAGCAAGGCACCGTCTGTCAGCAGAGCTAGCAGAGTAAGCACAGATTACATGAAGGCCATTGCTTCCTTTATACAATACAGTCTATCAATACACACACACAAAATATGTTAAGTGGTAGTAGCACCCATGCTAACACAAGAGGCCTATCACTTATTATTTCCACCAAAAGAAAAAATGCATAACCATTAAACTGCCCTTTACTAAACCACTATACTATTTACCTAAATCATGCATTGAACCTAACCTAAATCATTATATCCCGAAGAATAGCTTAAAGAGGACCATTTGACCCACATAAGAACAAGAGTATAAGAACACACACACACACACACACACACACATTAATTGGAACTGTGCCCTTGTTCCCTATTTGATTGAAGCAGCACATTCTATTCCTAGCTGTCTGCACATTATAACAGCCTCTCTGTTTACTAGCAACTGCACCGCTCCTGTGGGTGCTCTGTTTGTGTGTGTTTCTGATATTAAAAGCTCCTTTGGGTGGCCTTGCACACATTAGTCCATGAACACACCCAGCGTTTACGAGACGACAACAGCATGTCAGTCAGTGCAACCAATAACAATCATGACATCCACAAAAACCCACATTGGAGGTGTGAGGTTTCCACCCCAACGCAATATCAATAATGTAATATGATACTACGGACTATTCATCCAGAGTATAAATAACCTGTTCTAATTAATTATCCTCAAGTGGACATAATAGGAACTACAGTAGGTCCTGATATATACACCACATATATATTCCCTGTTTCCATTCCCTTCATTACCATTCTGATCAACAGCAGTGCAGCACCTGGGGGGTCATTGGATGCTTCAGGCATCAGTGTAGTGGATTTACAGTATAGAACTGCACCAAAACAGTTGTATTATATCAGAGAATGTAAACTTTGTATGCAAACGCTGTACATTATGTAAGAACAATTATGTAGGTATGTATGTCATTTTCTTCATTAATCAATATTATGTCTCTTTTCAAATTAATCTGACATACAACAGATATAAAAAAAATCCATGATCTGAATACTTTTCAAATCCATCTCAAACATATTTTGTTAGTATGTATATTCAATAGGGAAGTATTACGTGATCACGATGAACATTTATAACTTCATACTACGTCATATGGCATTTGCTGTTCAGCATAATCATCTAAATTGTCTTTGCTGTCACGTTTGGAGTCAAATGGAGTTAAATGATGTATAAAATAAATGAATTTCCTTTTCCAATATGCTAGGAATATCTTCCATTTGAAATGCTTGACTAAAATAGCACTATATATTAGTCCGCATTAAATTCATTAATTTCCCACTAAACATTTACATATTTTCTACAACTCATAGTTAGGATGACATAACCTTTAAAATGCACACGACTAGTTGAACGTAGAGCGCTCCAGAATAGAAGATGTCATCATTTGACAAACATCCACTCAATGTTGCTGCACTGCTTTGCAGTTTCACTGACTTTTCTCTTGCTCTCATCTTCTCTCTTTTATCCTTCGAGACAATAGAAGCTCAGCTGGAGCCTGTGCTGCCAGAGGTCAGGCCGGGGGTCAGGTCAACATGTCTGGCTACGCCGGCCAATTACAGCCGCCTGGACCCTCCTGTGCCAGTCGCTGACTTACTTCAGGTAAAATACGCACTTTAACAGGTAGCCGTCTCAACCTGTGCAGCATCCAACCGCACTGTGAGAGATTTGTCTCATTGTTTTACATTGTGGTTACTTCATCTCACACAGATGCTAAAGGGTTCAGAGGCCGAGGGCCGTGACAAAGCGTCTGTAAAGAGAACGGGATGGCCTATTACAAGTTGGTGGCATGAGATATGAGAAGGTTTTGAGAGTAAATGTAAAGGTGAGCAACGAGAGTTTGAAGGTTATAACAAGATTAACACCTTGGGTTTATCATGGCCTACTACCGTATGTATTATTGTATGTAATTGAGATTTAATATCCATTTATTGGACTGTACGGGTCATTTTGATTGTTTTAGCTGATTAACTATAAATCATAAAAAACGTCATTGCTGCCCACTATTTGACAATGCATAGCAAGTGTTTACATTGATATATTATCTTCGTGGCAGAAATTGTCTAGAAACAGGTAATTTAACACACACTTTGAAATGTGCATATTAACACATCCAGAAGAAACAACATCAGCATTAATGTGTGTACAACAGTCACGCTCCTTTTAGTTCTGGTTTGGTCTCCACCAACTCACGGGTCTGTCACAAATGTGCAGAAAAAAAACCCAAAAGCTCTGCAGAGCTGGTGATTATTCTCTGTGGGTCCGTCTACGAGCAACACCTTTCTCATAGTCTTTGGACTAAGGTGCAGCTTAAAGTTCTTTGGCCAAGATTACGTTACGTGGCAGCTACATCATAATAAAATCTAGCAAAATACCAAATTCATACTGCACACTGATATTAAGCAGGTCTTAGTGTGAAGCATGTTCACACAAGAAAAGCGACAAAAACAAGTCCAAACCAAAAATATTGCAGACTAAATACTGTCCAATGCAATGCACAAAGAATATGAAGAGCAGCTTACAGTGAGAAACAAACAACTACATAATGGGTAGGTGGGAGTGAAACCGCTCTGAAAAACAAATAAGTCTTAAATCTGAAGAAAAACAACATGCAGTCTTCATCAAATCAAAAAGTCTAGATTTCCAGGGGGTCAAATTAGACCGAAGATAATGAGGCTTCCTGTTTTGTATTTATGTCAAAGTAAAGTGGGTAAAGTGATTATTACTGACTGAGTCTAACCCTCGTACACACATACTGTTTAATATTACTGACAGTGTGTCCTGTGCTGCTGCTCCTTTAAGGTAACATATACCAGTGGAACCTCCCTCCACGTGACCTTTTCCTAAATGCCTTCACCCAAACAACAACAAATAAGTATTACATCTTAAGAAAAACATTTGAAGTTTAATTTTCTTCAAAGTTACAGTTTGAATCACGTCATACGTAGGGTATAATTTCCTCTTATTATAAAATGGTGACGTATGATGATTCAAAACCGTATAAAAACTAATTTTGCTTCAGACAAAAGTTGGATTACTGTAAAAATGCAAATCCACCAGTATGACATGTTTATACTTATGAAGCCCTGCAAGTAATGTCAGGTTACCGTGTGTGCATGTATTTGTGTGTGTCATGGTACTAATTCAAAGACAATATACAAACTGCTGACGCCCTTTAATGCACTGCAATGTGTTTAGAACCTGCACTTTGAACTCATACATGAGCTCATCAAGCTTAGTGTTTAACAAAAAACACCCTTTCTATGTTTAACACATTTTCAATTAAACTATTGCCAAATAGTTGGAGATAAAGCTACTGTGATTAAAGAAAAAAAGTTCCACCATCTTAAAGTCAGGTAAAAACTGCCACAAACAAATCTCACGCGTCCTGTATTCCCAGCAGCAGCAGCGGCTCAACGCTAAAGTCATCACATTGTTTTTCAAATGAGCCACGAGAGTCCACACGCTGCTGTGCAGGATAACTTCAGGGGCAACCCTGTCACACTGGCCTCCAAAGGGTGAGCAACAACACCACATCCCACGCACGGACACGGACACACGCACACGTACACGCACACGCACACACACACACACACACGCACACGCACACGCACACACACGCGCACACACACACACACACACACACACACACACACAGTCCAAAAGCAGTTTACACCTGCTTTCAATGAAAGCATAAAAATGTATCAGCTGCATGCAAGTTGAGCATCTCGTCCATGACAGACGGACAAAAACAGCCCTGTCATCAAGATTGTGCACGAAATAAAAAATATTTGCGGCTTTAAAAGCGAGATCTGACACGTAGTGCTTTAAAAAAGTAAATCAAAACCTTCTCGTCTGTAAAATCTCCTAAAGAGCACTCCAGGGGCGCCCTAGTTGCCTGCTGCACCTGCCAGTGTGGGCTCTTACCAGCGTCAGTGGAGGCTGCTCAGGAAAGTGCTCCACACAGTAGTAGTCTGGCAAAGCATTCTGGTCCAGGTGAGACTGGCTCGCGGCAGTCCTCAGGCCCTTGTCCGAGCCACACACCTTACACATGGCTGCGTTTCCCATGCTGCAAGGTTTATAAGTCTATCCCATCCGAAGGTATTGGAGTGCATTTAATCACTCTGATAATCCACTCCCTGTCCCTGCTCCCCTCCCCCTAAAAACCTACAGGCTACCATCCAGGGAGGGGCAACCCCCTCAGTCCCAGCCGAACCTCACTTCCCTTTGGCCTCCAAGGCCCTCCTGTCCCTGTCGCGTCGCCACCTCCAGCAGAGTGCTAGCTCTTGCTCATTGCTAATTCCAACTGTCTGACCATTGACCAACACCCCCCCAACCCGGCTATTTTTACACCCACCAGCCGAGCTATGCATGTAGAGAGAAAGAGAGCAGAGAGGGTGGTCGGCATGCCAACACGGGAGGGGGCATCACAGACACAGTGAGCATGGACTGACGTGTGGCTATACTGTATGTGACAATGATTTGAACAATATGCAGTCTTTATTAAATCAAGCACTTTCAATTCCAAAAAAGACTAAAACTCTTCATTGGTCTGTCAAACAGAGGTGCATTTATGCTGTTAAGTGGTAATGGAAGTGTATTAAATCACAAAGAATATGAAAGAGCAGCTTACAGTGGGAAACAAACAACTACATAATGGGTAGGTGGGAGTGAAACCGCTCTGAAAAACTCTTGGATGACAACAAATAAGTCTTAAATCTGAAGAAAAACAACATGCAGTCTTCATCAAATCAAAAAGTCTAGATTTCCAGGGGGTCAAATTAGACCGAAGATAATGAGGCTTCCTGTTTTGTATTTATGTCAATGTAAAGTGGGTAAAGTGATTATTACTGACTGAGCTGAAAATAGTCTTCATAAAGAGAATCAGTCCAACCCTAGTACATACACACATACTGCGTCTTGCTGCTGCTCATTGCCATGTAGGTGTGAGGCTCCTTTAAGGTAACATATGCGACCAGTGTAACCTGCCTCCACGTGACCTTTCCCCTTGGCAGAAAACCAAGCCCTGCATTGGCTATGGACTGATCTACAAATACAAGTACAAGTTGGCCCCCACTGGTGACTGGTGTACAACATACCAGGCTTTCTGCACTGGTCCAGACTTCCCTTCAGCATTATGTTCCCTTCACCTCATGTCCTGGACTGTTTAATGGGAGCAGGCATGGTGATTTGCTAATGCAGATGTGTGTCAGCCTGTGGCCCAGAGCAGAGCTGTATTGATTCAGTTGGACTGAATGCAAATCACATTCACACAGACCTTTTCATGACAATTGATCCACAGCATGACGGGTATGCTGTTTACTAGAAGCTTCCGACATCAGGTCCCTGCTGTCTCTACAGGTCAGTGAATGTCTTGTCCACTGTCCGATGTCTATAACCCTGTGTGTATGTGTCCTCGTCTGATGACATCATGGAGGTAAATGTCCCCATTCTCTTTGCATTCTTCAAGGTCATGACTAGCACAATACTTTTACTGTTGAAAATATCACCCAGACAATTATCATTCACTGAACATGTTGGCCTGGGGAGAAAGACTAGTCATTGTTGAGAACCACAGAAACCACACAAGAAGGCAGCTTTGGAGTTTTCTATGAATGCATGAATACAAACTTGGTAGGCAAGCACATGATCATCACATTTAACATGTCTGACCAAATCACAAGCTTTTTGCTTTGTTTTTACGAGGAGAACAGAAAAGCATTGGAGGAGTGTTGCAATGGTCAAAAGAAGAGAAAACGAATGCAAGAATCATTATTTGTATAATTTGAAATGTTTTTGAATTACCCAAATTGTAATACGTCCTAAGAAGTCTGTTTACAATTTCGTTGGAGGTCTTGGTGGCCATTGGGTGCTTGAAAATGAACAGTTGCAACAGTTTAAAATGTAAGTCGTCTGCATAGCCATGAAAACTTACTGTGTTGTTGTATCATTTGTATGGTGGGGTTAAAAGAGCTGGTACCATATTTGATCCAGTTGCAAATTGGTAAAATACCTTATCATATCTATTTATCATCCTTTTTACAAGCAACGAGTAGTAAAAAAGAAGAAAAACCATATATGTTAAAACATATATATAAATTAGTGAAAAAAGTATAGAACCACATAGAACATGTTCTAAAAAACAGTCTCCCTGTTAGACAAATAATGGATTTAAGCTGAAAGCAGGTTTGGAACATAATATATGTTATAATATGGCAAACTGCATTGCTTAAATCATAAAAATCTACCAATATTCATTAGTTTTTAGGTAGTGCAAAGTCTTCTGAACCAACATTTACAATATCATAGGATTTATTAAGAATATCATGCAGGGTCAATATTCAGGATGGCAGATTTTACAAGTTGAACTTTCTGAACTGTATCTAATATATATAATTTAACTGTAATTATAGTTGAACATTTTCTGCCATTTACAACATTTTAAAGGCATTAATGGATCATTCCAAATTACACCCATCATATTGCTATTACACACATTTACTGGTGAGGTAACATGGTTATTAGTTTTAAATTCACAAAATAAGAAACAAAATGGAATAATGGTTGAACAAAAATATCCTTTGAATAAGGATAGGAAGACATACATCCTCAGAACATTTAAACTAGCCTGATGGTGAGTAGGGCGTTAGCAAGCTGAGCCAAACACAACATTACCATGCGGCCTGCTCTGTATGACCTTCATCTGAACTGTTAGCACACCGTGACCTTCATCTGAACTGTTAGCACACCTTGACCTTCATCTGAACTGTTAGCACACCTTGACCTTCATCTGAACTGTTAGCACACCGTGACCTTCATCTGAACTGTTAGAACACCTTGACCTTCATCTGAACTGTTAGCACACCTTGACCTTCATCTGAACTGTTAGCACACCGTGACCTTCAGCTGAACTGTTAGCACACCTTGACCTTCATCTGAACTGTTAGCACACCTTGACCTTCATCTGAACTGTTAGCACACCGTGACCTTCATCTGAACTGTTAGAACACCTTGACCTTCATCTGAACTGTTAGCACACCTTGACCTTCATCTGAACTGTTAGCACACCTTGACCTTCATCTGAACTGTTAGCACACCTTGACCTTCATCTGAACTGTTAGCACACCTTGACCTTCATCTGAACTGTTAGCACACCTTGCCCTTCAGCTGAACTGTTAGAACACCGTGACCTTCATCTGAACTGTTAGCACAACTTGACCTTCAGCTGAACTGTTAGAACACCGTGACCTTCATCTGAACTGTTAGCACAACTTGACCTTCAGCTGAACTGTTAGAACACCGTGACCTACAGCTGAACTGTTAGCACAACTTGACCGACCCTAGCTAGCTAATCTGCTAGCATGTTTACCGCCACACTGAAGGTGGGTTGGACAATGTTGTTGTTGTTTGGAGTTTTCATTGTTGGAAATGACGTGTGTTGTCTTTTCAGTACAGTGGCATTGAGCCACCTGTGGCTTCGATATTGTTGACAGAGATAGTGGAGTTTAATTTCTGGGCAACGGATCCAACATGAGAGAGAACGAACATTCTGAATACAAGTACAGAAACTACCAGTCTTAGTCTAGTTGGTTTCTCTTATAGTAAAAGATGCATTGTTTAAGTTGTTTAAATCCCAGAGAGGTGAAAGACTGCTGCTGTAGAGGATTGTGTGAACTCTTCGAGGACAGTTCTGCTATGATTCTGTTCACGGATACAGCTTTAGAACCTAGCCATCCAGCTACTGGTCTTACCGGACAAGTAGAGCTGTGGCAGCTAATCCAAGAGTGTATCTGATTTAAGTTGTATTTTATCGCTTATAATAATAATAATAATAATGCATTTGAATGCTTATGAATTAAACTTTGCATTTCTAAGAGGAAGAATGTCTTCTTTCAGATCTTTAATTAATCATACCATAAAATACCATTTCAAGGGCAATTTCTTCTTTTCATTTAAATAAATGTCTGGTCAGTCACTATCTATCTCGTATTGAGGCCTACTTTGCAGTATTACAAAGTCGGTGTCTGTGGCAACATTCATGGGAAAAATCACTAGGATGTACAGAAGAGAAGTGAGATCCAAGAACACACATGCAGGCACCGTTTATCGCCATAGAGAAGCGAAACACAGATCTTCAAGAATAAAGCCTTACGATGTCGATTCAATAAACCCTGATGATAAGCAGCCCACGGACTGAAGCTACCTTGCCCGGACAAGGGAAACCGGGGCACCCTCCCGGAGCCAGACCCAGGAGGGGAGCTCGTCGGCGAGCGTCTGGTGGCCGGGCTTTCGCCCATGGGGCCCGGTCGGGCTCAGCCCGAAAAAAACAGCATGGAGCAGCAGTCACCCTGTGGACCCACCACCCGCAGGGAGAATTATCGGGGTTGGGTGCTATGTAGACCGGGCGGCGGGCCAGGCGGGAGACCTGGGCGGGCCGATCGCCGGCGGCATAGACTAGCTCTAGGGACGTGGAACGTCACCTCACTAGCGGGGAAAGAGCCGGAGCTGGTGCAGGAGGTGGAGCGGTACCAGCTAGATATAGTTGGGCTCACCTCCACGCACAGCATGGGCTCTGGACCAAGCTCCTGGAGAAGGGTTGGACTTTGTCCTTTTCTGGAGTTGCCCAGGGTGAGAGGCGCCGGGCGGGAGTGGGGATACTCACGAGCCCCCGGCTGAGCGCCGCTGTGTTGGAGTTTTCCCTGGGGAACGAGAGGGTCGCCTCCCTGCGCCTACGGGTTGCGGGGAGTAAGGCTCTGACTGTTGTTTGTGCTTATGCACCGAACAGCATTTTCGGAGTATCCGGCTTCTTGGAGTCGGTGGGAGGGGTCCTAGAAAGGGCGCCGCCTGCCGACTCCATAGTTCTCCTGGGAGACTTCAACGCTCACGTGGGCAATGACAGAGAAACCTGGCGGGGCGTGATTGGGAAGAACGGCTTGCCCGATCTGAACCCGAATGGTGTTTTGTTGTTGGACTTCTGTGCTAGCCATAGTTTGTCCATAACGAACACCATGTTCGAAACATAAGGTGGCTCATAAGTGTACCTAGTACCAGAACACCTTAGGCCGGAGATCAATGATCGACTTTGTAATTGTATCATCTGATCTGCGGCCGTATGTCTTGGACACTCGGGTGAAGAGAGGAGCAGAGCTGTCAACTGATCACCACCTGGTGGTGAGTTGGATAAGTTGGCGGGGGTGTCGGCTAGAAAGACCTGGCAAGCCCAAACGTGTAGTGAGGGTGAACTGGGAACGTCTGGCAGAGGATCCTGTCCGGGAGGTCTTCAACTCCCACCTCCGGAAGAACTTCTCACAAATCCTGAGGGAGGCTGGGGACATGGAATCCGAGTGGACCTTGTTCAAAGCCTCTATTGTGGACGCGGCTGCTTGGGGCTGTGGCCAGAAGGTCATCTGTGCCTGTCGTGGCGGCAACCCGAGAACCCGATGGTGGACACCGGGGGTGAGGGAAGCCGTCAAACTGAAGAAGGAGGCCTTTCGGGCCTCGCTGGCCCAGGGGTCTCCTGAAGCAGCTGACGGGTACCGGCGGGCCAGAAGGGCTGCAGTGGCGATGGTCGCGGAGGCTAAAACTCAGGCAAGGGAGGAGTTCGGGGAGGCCATGGAGAAGGACTTTCGGTTGGCCTCAAGGAAGTTCTGGCAAACCATCCGACGGCTCAGGAAGGGAAAGCAGGGGTCTACCCCAGGCTGTTCTCAGCAGGGGGGGGGAACTGCTGACCCGGACTGGGGACATCGTCGGCGGTGGAAAGAGCACTTTGAGGAACTCCTAAACCCGGCCAACATGTCCCCCGGAGAGGGGGCAGCGCCGGAAGACTTTGGGGTGGTTTTCATCCATATCCCTGTCAGAGGTCGCTAAGGTAGTCAAAAGCTCTTTGGCGGCAAGGCGCCAGGGGTGGATGAGATCCGCTCTGAGATGCTGAAAGCGCTGGACATTGTTGGGCTGTCTTGGTTGACACGCCTTTTCAGTGTCGCATGGGGGTCGGGAACAGTGCCCATGGACTGGCAGACCGGGGTGGTGGTTCCCATCTTCAAGAAGGGGGACCGAGAGTGTGCTCGAACTATCGTGGTATCACACTGCTCAGCCTCCCGGGAAAAGCATATGCCAGGGTGCTGGAGAGGAGGCTCCGACCGCTTGTCGAACCTCGGATTCAAGACGAACAGTGCGGATTCCGTCCCGGTCGTGGAACAGTGGACCAGCTCTTTACCCTCGCAAGATTACTGGAGGGGTCCTGGGAGTTTGCCCAACCAGTTTACATGTGCTTTGTAGACCTGGAGAAGGCTTTCGACCGGGTCCCTCTGGGTTTTTTGTGGGGGGTGCTGCGGGAGTATGGGGTGCCGGACCCGTTGGCACGGGCCATCCGGTCTCTGTACACCTCCAGTAGGAGCTGTGTTTGTCTCCTCGGTAGTAAGTCAGACACGTTCCCGGTGGATGTTGACCTCCGCCAGGGCTGCCCTTTATCACCGGTCCTGTTCGTGACCTTCAAGGACAGGATATCTAGGCGCAGCCAGGGGGCGGAGAGGATCCGGTTCGGGAGTCTCGGGATCGCCTCTCTGCTGTTTGCGGATGATGTGGTCCTGTTTGCCTCCTCGGACCGTGACCTCCAGCATTCACTGGGGCGTTTTGCAGCCGAGTGCGAAGCGGCAGGGATGAGAGTTAGCACCTCCAAATCTGAGGCCATGGTGCTCTGCCGGAAACCGGCGGATTGCTCCCTCCAGGTGGGGGCAAACTGCCTACCCCCAGCGAAGGAGTTCAAGTATCTCTGGGTCTTGTTCACGAGTGAGGGTAAGGTGGAGCGGGAGATCGACAGGCGGATCGGTGCGGCTGCAGCAGTAAAACAGGCGCTGTACCGGTCCGTCTTGGTGAAGAGAGAGCTGAGCCGGAAGGCAAAGCTCTCCATTTACTGGTCGGTCTACGTTCCAACCCTCACCTATGGTCACGAACTCTGGGTCGTGACCGAAAGAACGAGATCTGGGATACAAGCAGCTGAAATGAGCTTCCTCCGTAGGGTGGCCGGGCTCAGCCTTAGAGATAGGGTAAGGAGCTCGGACATCAGGGGGGAGCTTGGAGTCGAGTCGCTGCTCCTTCGTGTCCAAAGGAGTCAGCTGAGGTGGTTCGGGCATCTAGTCAGGATGCCTCCTGGACGCCTCCCATTAGAGGTTTTCCGGGCACGTCCAACTGGTAGGAGGCCCCGGGGAAGACCGAGGACACGCTGGAGGGATTATATCTCCCGGCTTGGCCTTGGAACGCCTCGGGATCCCCCAGAATGAGCTGGAAAGTGTTGCGGGTGAGAGGGAAGCCTGGGTCGGCCTGCTGAACCTGCTGCCACCGCGACCCGACCCCGGATAAGCGGCTGATAATGGATGGATGGATGGATGGATGTCGATTGGTAGTCACAATTTAGCATATTCCTCCATACAACGCATACCACTTCATTTCACTTTAGCACCACAAAATGCAAACAATTAGGCATGGCCTTCCACTGCTTTGTCACCTCACGGTGCCTTTTCAGTGTCATTAACCTTCTCCTCAATGTCATTCACTTAATGTCTCCTGCCATCTCCCCTCTAAACAGCCATCATCTGTCAAAACACTCATTAAATTAGTTTAGCCAACGAATGGGTGTCTGTGTGTTTGGTTTAAAGAGACAAAGGTCAAACCTGGCCTTGGACGGGTATGCAGTATCATTCCTTGAACTCGTCCCAAGTTTAAACAATGTCTCCACAATGAACACAGAAATCAACCCCCTCCTCTCCTCTCCTCTCCTCTCACCTCCCATGCCCCCCCCCCCCAGTGCTCCCTCTGTGGGTTGATAATCCTCTGGGCGGGGCCGCCATAGACAACAAACCCTTTTAATCTGGGATGGACCATATGGCTGACGGGCTGCGGGAGGGAGGAGGGGGGCTGGGTAAAGTCACTTGTATTGCTCTATGTTCCCGCTGAGGAGGAAATGTAATGATGATGTGTGTGTGTGTGTGTGTGTGTGTGTGTGTGTGTGTGTGTGTGTGTGTGTGTGTGTGTGTGTATGTGTACAGTAGTTGTATGAAAGGGTTTACTGGCAGGGAAAGGGAGGAGAGAGGTTTTTAGTATGCACATTCAGGGGGTTGTACTGGAGCAGCTAAAGGCTAACAAAGGGTAGAATACATCCTTTTTTCAATTGCATTCTACGTCCTATGTTTTCCTAATTATGGTTACAAATCACAAATGTGTGAATGCTAACATAACTATTAGCTAACACTAGTTTAAAGCTGAGCTAGTGCCCAGCCCATGTGACAGACTGAAGTGCATTCAGTTATCTAGGCAAACACTTATCTGGGATTAAATATTAAACATACAGTATGAAGCATGTTACTGCCACATGTAGATATATGTATTAATCAGTATTAAACACATAAGTACACTTGGCAGAGGGAGCAGGTTACTGTATAACATGCTGTGTTATGAAAAAAGAAAATAATTTATGAATTATAGAAGTTGGAGGCCAGGTTGCTATGGAAACACAGATTCTAAAAAAAAAAAGATTGCATGGATTGTTCTTTTGCTACAACATAAGGGACATGCACAACATGTTTCCTTCTGTGTCAAACCGTATGGAGACGGGCGTATGTGACTGTTACAAACAGGACAGCGACAGCAGAGTGACAGGTTGGATGTCTCCCAAAGATGGGACTGACAGGTTGAAATGAGGATTGAGTTGAACAGAAAGGTTTGGGCTACAGAGCTGGTCAAAAAGCTTCATGCGTCCCCCATTCACCGGCCCTCAACCACCTGGTACCTGGTACCTGGTACCTGACTAACGGACTGACTTGTCAACAAGGCCCAGGTCAATGTGGGTCAGTAGGGCCATTTCCCATTCCATTCCATTATCTGAACTGCTTCTCCTATTCAGGGTCGTGGGCCGCTGGAGCCGGTCCCAGCGGACTGGGTGAAGGTGGGTTCACCTGGACAGGGTTCACCTGGACAGGTGTTCAGTCCACATCAGGGCTCATATAGAGACAGACAACTATTCACGATCACATTCACACCTACAGGGGGTTTAGAGTCAGTTAACCTGAGCTGATGTCTTTGGACTGAGGGAGGAACCGGAGAACCCAGAGGGAACCCACGCTGACATAGGGAGCATGTGCAGACTCCACACAGAAGTACCACCCAGACCAGGAACCAAACCCGTAGTTCATTGTTTTTGTGCTGAGCACACACAAAAATGTATTTCCATGTACACAAAACCAATCAATTTCATTTTCAAACAATTTCACGAATGGCCATGAGATTTGGCTCGAAGACAACAATAACTCTGACCATTAAGGGCAATAGTCAAACAACACTCAATCTCATAACCCATCCATCGGTTATTGGTCTGACGACAAATAAAGCGGGCTGTGTTTCTGGGGTTTTGGTGCAGCTAGACTTCATTTTCCGTGAGCTGCTCATTGTTTACAGTCCTGTATTTAAGATGCAATACTGGAGTTGGAGTTGAGAAATGACGTGGAGCTCATTTTTAACCAATACAATAGAAATGACAAAAAAGCTGAATCTGTTTATAGAGATACAACCACAGTAGACTGGTGTGACACAAGCTAAACTACTCTGATACTAGATGGTATGATGGCCAGATGTTGTAGAAATAGGCAATAGTTGTAGTCCTGCTGCCTCTAAAGTCTGTGTGTTACCAGGAATGAGTGGCGGAGACTCCCTGCTGAGAAACAACCAGCTGCTCCACTCAGGACCAACACCAACACTGTACACCATGCGTACAGGTACAAAGACACATACTGGTGTATAGACTAGAATGGTAACCCAGTAAGATTGTTCACCTCCCCAGGCTGTTCTCACTCACTGTTCGTAGCTATACCTACGTCATTTATATATAACCACCTAAATAAACTTGAACGTAATTGATGAAATTGAGAGCCAGGACAGGTGATGGAGAGAAGGTGTGTCATGATTACAAATGCTATAACAATAAGGTGTGTAACCAGTCAACACAAATAAGATCCACCAGGATACTTTACAGTGGTAGAGTATGCAGTGTTCACAAGGGGCCCCTGAATACCCCATGAAGTCCCTGTTGGCGACATGATAAACCGCACAAGGAGAGGTAGACAAACAATCAATATTAAGTACCGATAGCAGAAGCCTGGCTTTCCAGGTAGTTTTTCTGAGCAATTACTGATTTCAAATTGCATTTTTGACACACGTCATAAATAGCGACCAAGACCGTGGAGCTGTGGGTCAAAAAACCAGGAGACAAGTCAATGTTGACTTATTTGCCAAGTGGCTTCTTTACTTAACTAACGGGACTTCAGTAGTTATTTTAACCCAAACATGATCTTTTCCTGAAGCAAACCAGGTAGAATTTTGCCTCAATTTAACCACTTTCACTTTCAAATACTACAAATTTAATTTCCAAGAAAACGAAATACATAACATCTCCTTTTGCATATCACAAACCAACATGTAAAACTAATTTGTGAAAAAATACAAAATTAAAAAACTGTGTATATGCTTAGACAAACCATATCTTAAAAAGTTTGAAATACATTTACCAGGCTGGAAGAGTATACAACGCTTCAATTTTGACTTCTCTTGCAAGTCTAGCAATTGTATGTGCAGTTTTCAGCTGCGAAAAACACCTTTTATTGTTTATGAAAATTAATCTGGATATTAAAATGCAAAAATTACACTACGTGTTGATTAAGTCTTTTTTGAAATTACTCAAGTCCTTAAGAGACCCTTGAAGGACAAACAGTGTGTAGTCAGAGAACACACACTTGTAGCTAGTGAGTTTGGTGCCTGGACCGGATCCAGTGGGGCAGATGATTCCCAGTGAGCCCTGGTTCAGTGTATTGGTGTGGCTGTGGCATTTCCACATGACATGTGAATCTCAAAAGCACACACAGGGAAGAAACTGTTGTGTGGAGGGATGAGGAACCGGCCTAAAATAGCAGATCAGACACCCACGGAGCTGAATGAGAGATGAGATGAGGAACGACTCCGACAGGAAGACAGGGGGGAGCCAAGAGAAGCATAATGAGGAGAAAATAGTGATTAGCTTCACAATATAAAACACACGCTCAGTCTCCAGGTAGTGAGACTAAAGTTACACCTCTTGGCACTACCTCCCTCTGCCTGTGCTTTATGTCTTTCTGTCCTGACACTGAATCCAAATGATCCCTGCCTCTACTTCCCATGATCCCTCGCTCCATCCATTCAGTCATCCTAACCTGAAATCTACTTTACTGACCTCAGGGTCCACACTGTGGCCACAGTACATGTCCAATTCCATACGTGTTCGTAGACTCTATATTTAAAGCTGAACTAACCAGGGGTGTCATGTCCAAGAAACTGTCATGTTAAGTTAATCAGTTTCTTGTCTTGTGTCCATGTTGTCTCGTGATTTCCTGTTTTATTTTGAAAGTCAACTCTCCTCTTGTTTCAGGCCACATGCTCCTCCCCCTGTGTGTTTCCCCTCTGGTCTGATTGGCTGCTTCGCCCCTGATTGTTTCCACCTGTGCCCTCACCCTGTGTATATATTGTCTGTGTCTCCCTTTGTCCGGGGCCAGTTGGTCTTGTCTTTTGTGCCAGAGAACCAGCCATTTCCATGGAATTCACCAGGTCATGATATTATGTTACTTTGTTCATGTAGATGTTCTGTTTGTTTGTTCCAGTTAATTAAAACTGCGTTTTTTTTTGAGTTTGGGTTCGTCTTTGTTCGCTCATGACAATGTGTTAGGACATGGGGACCATCTGGCTCTCAGTAACAGAGAACAGTGACTAACAGAAACAAGATAAGTATTCATTCTGTGTTTTTATTTCAATAGTTTGTTGGACTTTGACAATTAATTTGTATCTGTTGTTCCTGTCCACATGTTAGAAACTCTCTCAAGAAATACAATAAAGTAACACATCTTTCAAAAAATTATATGTATATAGATGTATGCTATGCAAAAAAGATTTTTTTAATATATATATTTAATTAATTATCCTAAATTCAATTTCTCCAAGAGAGACAAAAGACACTTTCTTGTGAGCACTATACATTTTCTTATGAACATATTCTTAGGGCTCCTCACCACCCAATTTAATGTACCTTTATTCTATTGGAATTGGGCATACATCATGGGAACAAGTAAAATCCTAAGCCTTCTATTTTCTGACCAGAGAGAAAATATGTTTTTGCATACCAGGCAGAGCAATCTTTGTCACTGTTCTATAGTCAGAATTGTGATGCTTAATCACAAGGGCCAAAGTCCCGAAAAGTGAGTGTCCATTGAGACCTAAAGTAGCTAAATCTTGACTTCTCCGAAAAGACATTTAGGCAGATAGCTCTCAAGCTAAGCTCCTTTGGGTGATCTTCCCCTTGCATAACTAAGCCACACTATCATCTGCTATACTGCACATCCAACTTTGGACCACACCACTGATGGGGTCTGACACAGTCGTGCTTTTATTTATCTAGAAATCATTGGATTCACAGATGGATGGTACACACTAAATGCATCAATATCTCATGGAGACCTGGAAGTCCAATCACTACTGGCTCCTTTGATTACCGGAAAGGCAAACGAGAATAAGTGAGGATTGCTTTACATTTACCCGAGAACACCCAAGAGGCAGATCCTGCCACTATACGCCCTGATACGGTGCTCTCAAACAGTGTGTCTCTGCACTTCCAGGGTAGAGCCTGCTGTTACTCTCCGTAGTGGATTCTCCCTCTTTTGGTTGCCATGGCGACATGATTGGTAACTCTCCTGAGCTGCAGAGTCCCATAGTGCCACAGCAGCCAGATTAGAAATGCTCTAATCCAGGATTTTGCCAATCCCAGTTCAGCATCAAACAGTGATGCATGCTCAACATCCATGTTTCATCAGTGGGGGGTTGTGTGGGGTAGACTTTGTGTGTGTGTGTGTGAGGGAGGGGGGGGGGGCGGCCATCATGAAGCCACGATGAGTAAAAAGGACATTTTCTAGTTGGTCTATGCTGAATTGCAATCCCTTTCAAGTAAACCAGATTGCTCCATCAGACAAAAACTAATTAAATGTGTTAGAACAATGCAAATAGTTATGTATGCCCAAATATTTGGCAAAGAAAATTGCTTATTGTGGCTGTATTTAACCTGTTTTCCACTGAATACATTTTTCAAGATAATAACAATAAAGTCCAACCTGTGAAAAACTAAACAAAACAAGTTTGAATATTTTGCAACAAAGTGTTTTACTGAGTTGTACACTGCATATCTTTTCAAAACAACAACAACCTGTGCAAAACAATGAGTACAGATGTGTGAGCCATCATGTTTTATCAGCATTAGTGGCAGCAATGAGCTGCTTTCCACTACAAATCGTAACCAAAAAGATCACATGACTCCTGTATTAGCTGCTCTGCACTGGCTCCCTGTAAAATCAAGAATCACATTTAAAATTCTTCTCCTCACCTACAAAGCCTTGATTGGTGATGCACCATCATATCTGAAGGAGCTTGTAGTACCATATTGCCCCACTAGAGAGCTGCGCTCACTAAATGTGGGGCTACTTGTGGTTCCTAGAGTCCTAAAAAGTAGGATGGGAGCCAGAGCCTTCAGTTATCAAGCTCCTCTTTTATGGAACCAGCTTCCACTTTCAGTCCTGGAGGCATACACAATCACCTCATTCAAGAATAGACTTAAGACTTTCCTCTTTAATAGAGCTTATAGTTAGGGCTGAATCAGGTTTGCCCTGGTCCAGCCCCTTGATATGCTGCTATAGGCTTATAGGCTGCTGGGGGATGTTTTAGGATACACTGAGCACCTATCTCCTCTTCTCTCTCTCCTTATGGATGAATTTACATCTCTCCATTGCACCTTATTAACTCTGCTTCCTCCCCGGAGTCTTTATGACTTCACGTCTCATAGGGTCCATTGGACCTGGCTGTGTCTGAAGCTGGTCCTGGCTCCTGCCTCCTTGCCCCTGCATCCAGTGCCTGGCCTGGGCCTGGCTTCCTTTCCAATGACCCTGCCTCCTTCTTTGTGCCTCCTGCCTGGTGGGCCGGCATCCTGCCTCCTGCGTTGGCCCTGCTGATGTACCCCTCCTCCTCTCTTCCTCCTTCTGTTTTATGGATTGTGGAGGTCTGCTCTACTCATTATTCATACATTGTCATATTCATGTAATGTGTTAATGTAACTCTGTTCATCTGGTCACATGACATCTATTCATCTGTCCATCCGGGGAGAGGGATCCTCCTCTGTTGCTCTCCTGAAGGGTTCTCTCCTTTTTTCCCCTGAAAGGGTTTTTTCTATTTCTTGGGAGTTTTTCCTGATCCGATGTGAGGTCAAAGGTCAGGGATGTCGTATGTGTACAGATTGTAAAGCCCTCTGAGGATAATTTATAATTTGTGATTTTGGGCTATCAAAATGAACTGAATTGAAATTAACACCGTAACGTAAACATGTACACGAAGGTACAGGCATTTCGTCATGTATTTATTAATTTCCCATCATCCATTGTGTCCTTTCCCATATTTGTCATCGCCTAGAAGCCGGTTGTAGTTTAGTGCTTTTGGGTATTGGTACCTCGTCATGTTACAGTGATTGTACTGGATATTATTTATGTTTAATCATGTGTGCAGTGTAGTTTTATGTCTGTGTACTTTGTACTTCTGTAATCTGTGAGGTTCTCAATCAAGGTCTTTCTGCATCTCCCCCTGCGCCCCACCTGTAATGCCACTTCGCCCCACAGTTTGAGAACCACTGATTTAACTCAAAGGAAGTTTCCGGTAAAGAGTTTCAAGGGAACGGCTTCGGAACTAAGTAAAACCATTGTCAGAAAATATTACTGCAGTACAAAGATTGAAAATCAGAAACACACTGTGAACATATTCTGTCTAAATCTCCAGAAGATAGATCCATAGATGGAAAGGAGGTGAGTGGGGGTTGGTGAAGACAGTGATTAACATCTCTGCCACTAACATTTCCCCCTAAATCGCATCAGTTGAGCGCCCAGCTGTGGCCTGAGATTAGATGTAAAAACAGACAAGAGAGTGGCTTTGCCGGCAGGACAGCTAAATAATGTAATGCTCTGAGGGTCAGAGGAGCATCAACCATGGTAGAAGAAGAAAGCATACTTTTTGCTCTCTTTTCTAAAGCATATTTGGAGACATCCAAAACTGGTCATTAGATTCTAATGTACCCGTGGATCTTCTGATTGATTGGTGACCGGCTCCTGACTACCTCCTGAGCCATAGCCCCATACACACAACGGAAGTCCATGAAAAACCATTACCAAAACCCACTCTTGTGAGCATTACCCAGATTTTCTGCAAGGCTTTGTTGCCAAAGTTCAACTAATTTGAACTTTGAAACCGAATCTGCTGACCTCCATATCTCACATCTAAGGGCATCCTGTCAGTGGCTGAGGTATGACTGTACAGTACTCTACCACTGAAGAAAATGCTTAAAAAGTTATTTTTCCTGCATTTATGTGACTTAAGTCCCATTTACACATTATAGTTAGACTGTGTAAAACCTTACAATAAACATGAGCAAATATATTGATTTATACATCAAATTAAACAAGAGAACGTGGGCTACAATAATCAGTAAGCCATTTCCACAACTCAAACACCAACTGAAAGAATTTTGAAAATATCATAATCATCATTTTGTCAGCCGACTCAGCACGTTTCCGGAACTAGAAATCCGTAGCTCGGTGCGATCAGAAAAAGCCAGATAGCAAAGAGCAAGAGGACTCCACACAGATTGAAAATCCTTCTGCACCAAAGCATCACCGAGATATGAGCCAAAGAACACAGCAACATGAATCGCTTTAGCGCTTACAGTCACAAATGTGCTTATCTTTGGCTATTTTTAAAAAGAAATTCATTTTTCTTCTTCTAATCAAAAAAGACTGCTATATTTGGATGTATTGAACACCATAAGTAATATAAAAGTGAAATATATGGTTTGGTACAATCAAATTGCCCAAATGCCCATTTGGCCTAACTAATCTGTACTAAAACCTCTCTAACTTTGTTCTGTTTGACTTTTTCAAAGTCAAACTTTGCAGAGAGACTGTTCCCATAGTGTGCTATGATCTCTGTGCATCATTCCAAGAGATAATCATCCTGAAAGTGCTTTTCTTTCTAAGCGAACCTGGAAATTCAACTTTGACTGTATTTCATCTTTATTTACTCTTAACCAGTAACAAATATAATAATATTTAAACATCTGAACAAAAGCAAATATGGTTTGCCTTTTTATAACCCCAACATTATTCAAATAGCCTTTGTGGTTGCAGAGATACACCCTTTTTAGTTTGGGTATGTTATTTCGAGCAGAAACCTAGAAAATAGGTTGGGGTTTAAAAGGCCTCAGTGTGCTTTCAACTATAGTTTCACAACAGGAACAGGAAGCTGAGCAGTGAGTATTTGAGGTCAATGAATTGGCCGCCAATGCCATCTTGGGAAGCAGCATCCAGATTTGTTTTAATACATCTATGTTGGCAACCACATCTAAAGGCAAACGTGATCCATCTCAGTTACTCTCAAGCTGGGTCAGAGAGGACTGCTGTCATGTCCAACCGGCCTACCAAAACCAAACCTCTCTGCAAGAATTCTATCTTTTCTGCATTTCTTTGTCTTGAAATGATGAATCATACAAATATTGCACTCACAGTAGCTGTACTCATAAAAAGGAATGGCAGTAGTTGTGTGAAGAGTTTGAGATAGAAGTTACTCTTGTCGTTTATTTTCTAATATAGCTTATAGAATCAGTTAGCTGCTTTGTCGGGTGGATAACTACTATATTAATGTTAACAATGCTTAATATGAATCATCCAACATTCTACTTTGTGCAATGATATTATTGCTATTCAAGGTTTTAGTTATACTATTGTACTATAATACTTGTTTTTAGTTGACTGGCAATATTTTAGTGAGATCTTGGAATGAGAAAATGTTCATCAATACCTAATTAGCTATGTAGGATGATGACTCTAATCCCACCTACTTTTCTTTGCTTGTGTTTTTCAAACCAGGGGGTAAACAGCACGTATTAATAAGCACAACAACAGACTTATTTCAATCGTTGACTATATTGGAGAAATAGGCATTGATTCAAAGGTCCGGAACAAGCTTTTCAGACTTCCAGACTGCAGACTGTAGGTCAAAAGACCAAATGTGGTCACCAACCCATAACAGCTGAGTGGGGCGTGGGTTGGCTACCTTAGAAATGTTTTAAATATCTGCTTTTTGTAAATTGCTTCCACTTTTGGAAGACCTGTTCCTGCAGACATACCTGTATGTGAGTACACATTTACATCCAACACTCCGGGCTATTGGAAATGATCAACTACAGTGATACAAAACGCACCATTTTTTGAGTGATACACTCCAGTCAGTCAACGTTTCATGCGTTTATTCCACAGTAGAAAGCCCTTGAAAGGCACTTGGTCAATCACAGGTGTTCTAATGAGTCACACATACAGAATGGTGCTGTACCTGGTAAGCCTTTCACGATTCGGCAGGAGAGGATTATGGTGGAATTAAGTAATTGCTCATTTCATTTCCGTACAACTCCTCTGGGTGAGTTGATCAAGTAATTAAGTATGAAATCTAAGAGCCAAACAAGTTTGTAAAATAAGTTTTCAGTTGAACAGCTGGCACAGTAGTCAAGGCAACTGCCTCTGGGAGGTTCCTGCACTCATACGGATGTAGAAATGATTCCTCATCAAACACTAAAGCACTGACGATACTGGAACAATCGTATCTCTGTCGTGGACAAACACAACATACATATCGTCAATGTTACTATTGTGTTTTTCTTCCTTTTATTTCATACAGTATTATATCTGCTAATCATATTCTTAATATCCCTTAATAATACATGTAGTACAACTACAATATAGTAAGTAATGGTTGAGAATAGGTAACAAAAACCCATTGTGTATGTATAGGTCAGTGTTAAAAACACAATTGTATGCAACCTACCATCAAACACCCACACTATATACAGGAAGCAGCACACTATCCAAATAATGGACCAGGTGCATCAGCAAGACGGCAAATACAACATCCGAAAACAACACTCTTCCCATTGGTTCAATACTTAAATCTAAGGTATAAAATAGTATTAGAGGTACGAAACGGTATAAGGTTTTGATACAGTGACCATATTTCTTCCACAGGCAGTGGAGACATACCACTGAAGCAACATTCACACTATCATGGGATACTACTTCTTAAAGGGAAGATGGTTGGCAGGTTGGATACATACTACGTCATTAAAAAAACAATTACAGGATGATGACGCACTGAATTACCTTCATTTCTGTCAGTTACCGTAGAGACATCATCATTACGGCGTGCTGACAGCTGTGTGTTTGCTTCTGGTTTTGCTTTAATAATGAAGCCATTGAAACGTTGAAGTCACAGCATGTTTAAGTAAGATTTGGTCATAAAGTCAGCAAACTCGCCCAGATAAGACCGTTATACAACAATACCTAACATCAGCTAACATTAGCCACCATCGGCTACTGGTCATACTAGACCAATCCAAACACATTTACCAAAACATCACATATCATTGCAGTTTGTATTTGGAGACCAAATCGTAGGTAGATGAAACGAGACTGGCCGATATCTGCTCCTTGTGTTTTGTGTATTGGGAAAGGGACGGAGACACTGGGATGCATTTGCTTTGCTCGACTTCAGGATAGTTGGAACATGAATGTAGCATCCTGGGAGAGGAAAGACCTACTGAAGGGAACATGACGGAGAGGAAAAGGAGGAAGGGGTGAGGTGAGGGTTGCCTCCTTGCAGCTTTTCTGTTATACCTACAGAAGAGATGCACTTATCAGAATTGCACTGCAGTGCTGCATCAAGTACAGTGGGAGGCCAAGCAGTGTGTAATAAACAGTGAGTTAAGATGTATTTGAAATGCACAAAGAGTCTTCCATTAGATTTATTAGATAATGTGAAGAAGTGTGAGATATAATATAATAATAATAAACAAAGGAGAGACAACAGATGTGGTGAGATACACACCGGCCTGTTAACGGTACCCCTATCGGATCCTGCACCACATGTCCTTCTAGAAGTGGACTGCAGTATGGAGGATCAGCTGTTCCAAGCTGTCCTGTTGTGGTATGAGCTGCCCCTCCCCAACTAAAACACACAGATTGCGTAATCAATGTTGAGTCATGCTGCCAGAAGAGAAATGAATACAGGAATTATTATAATATTTCACAGAAAGAAAAGGACTCGTCACTCGGAACGACCATAGTGTAAGAGTATACAGTCCTGTACAGTAAGTGTGTGAGGATACTATGACATCTGTGCCACAGTGTCAGCTAACGAAACAACCAGGATACTAAAATAAATATATGAAAAAGCTGGTTATGGATTTCCTGAAATAAAGGTCATTTAATGAACATAATGGTCAAGTCATTCTAGATTTAAATAAATATGGCAGAGTTATTCCACAAGTTAGCCAGAGCTGAAATAACCACAATGACAAGTTAGCAAAGTTAGCAAATACAGCAAATGATAATCAGAATCAAATATAGCTGATCCAAAAAGACGGTTAGAGAGAGAGAACAGCAACAGTGGCACCAGTTTAAAGTCTGACTACAGGAGTTAAAAACCCTTCACAGATGTTCTTCTCTCTATTGTCCAACAGGAACACATCGTCTTGTCTCTCATTAGCTATCATGAGTTATCATTCTTATTTTAATCCCCAAATATCAAACGCGTTTGATATTATCAGGATCCAATATCATCAATGCAAAGTGAACACATGGATACAGCATCATCTTCAAGATACTCCTCTCTTTTGATTGCATCGACTCAGAACGGTATCGTGGAAGACTTTGGGACATCAGCAAATATTGTATTGTATCGATACAATATCTTATCATGATGATATGTGCGATTTGACTAGTACTACTGTATATACTGAAAAGATCAAATATGTTCTCCTTCAGCAGGTGAATACATTACACATTTACACACATGGCCTTTCATACATACATGTGCTTTTGGAAATGTAGACCAAACACATTTATAATCAGACAATTGCTTACACCTGCTGTGACATCACATATTAGGGTGTGGCCGCCATGTGAATGGGTATCGCAGTGCCACGGTTCTGTATCTGAATTATTGCTTCATGTGCCTGAAGACTGATGTGCTGTAGTACACGACAAGAGGCAGTGTATGGGTTAGGGTAACGCTCCAAATAAATAGATAATACATAAATAAAAGATCTTACATTGAGAAAAGGATGTGTTATTTCAGCCTTGAACACCTTTAATGGCTTTACTGCACCTACACTCTTTTTGAGTGACAGGTAAAGTGGTCAAATGCACATGTACATATTACTGGAGGCTATTGGCAATATTCTCTCTGTTCATGCACAATAAGGCATATTGAATTGTGCAGTGAACTGCAGAACATGCTGCTCATTTCCTCGTTATAGTCTGTCCAATGACGTCGGGTTCACTAACACATCGACCATATCACGTGTTAGTTATTATCTACCTGCATTCAGAAGGTGCTTTTGACAGTTTGTGGTGTTTCCTGGGAGAGTAAAAGGATGGATTATATGGAAGAGATATTATGTAAGTAACCTCAGAACACCACCTTGTTTATAACAGAGACCCTGGAAATATTAAAACACATCTAACTGACTTTCAGAAGGCCAGATCTTAAGGTTGGGTTCAGGTCAAATGTTTCCATATTTGGGACATAAATGGCATTGAAAGGAAAAGGAACATTTGTTTGTTTGGGTTTTACTTTGGGCATCCTGAACATAGCCAACATTTACTAAATTTCACAATAACCAGCAGGCTTTGTCAAGCAAAGGCATTTGGTGCATTTGTGTAATTGTGTAATAGTGAAACAATATAAATGTGTCCAAGTCTCAAATGGCATCGCAATGCCAGCACAAACAGATAAAGGCCCGTTTCTTATAGGGCAAGACACATTGGTGAGGGCGGATTACATTCATAATTCAGTTTTTCTTTTTCTACTTTTTCATTTTGGAGTGTTATTGAATGGAATGCATCTGTACTTCAGCAAGTGTCTTAAACTAAATGACAATCAGGAACAGGGTGTGAAAAACGATGATCGGTGTACTTCATACTTCTTACTGTTAGTCACAATAAAAGTGACTGTAAATATAAGTGCAATATAAGCAGCATTGCTGTGGATACAATGTATGTTTAATGTATGGACGTATGTGTATACTGAAGATATAAGGTCCTTTATACATAGAGAAAATGTGGAGTTGTTATCAACAATAAACAGCATCCACAGTGAACACAGGGGCTTCTCACTAAATATGATCAAATGTACCTAGGACACATCGACTTTATTAAATGAATAAAAGCGGTTGAAGACCAGAGGATCAGCATGTAGTGGGTGTTTGCTGCAGTCACAAACTAACACACCTTGTTAAGGGTGCGTTTCCCTGCTTTGTTGTATAATTACACAACGGTGAAACCGTGATGACGTATTAGTGAGATATCCAGAATCATAACAACGTGCTCTTCAACAGTGTGCATGCTGCTGTGATGTAGCATGAACACTGAGTGGACAATCCACCAACTATTAATCACTTTTAGGTGTGTGTGTGTGTGTGTGTGTGTGTGTGGGGGGGGGGGAGACAGGAAGAGAGAGAGGGCACACTAATAATCCCATGTTATAATCTCCCGTGCTGTGCAGTGAAGAGAAAGAGAAAACAACAACACAACAACTCTTCATCTAAACATGAACAAAGATCATGGCTTCAGATATCAAATATGTTATTTTGATGCCAAGTGATGGTCTATATCCCATGACTACCCATAAAGCAAAGAATGCTTGAGGACGGGGTTACTTTGTGATTGACAGGTCTATTCCACAACGTTGCTCGTGTTTTTGTCTTACAACTTCAACCATTTCACTGTGTTTATAGTTCATAGAAAATTAATTTTAACATTGTTGGTCCCCTATAAATGTCTTATTCAGCATTGGGTAGTTCTTAGCTCCGCCCTCTTGTATCACTTGTGGTTCCAAATATGGTGACAGACGAAATGTGTTTGCAACTCAAGGCTTTACAACTGCACAAACCAATAGGTGTCCACTTCTGATAAACAGTCTATGGTTGGATATTAGAATGGTATGCTTACTAATATCATTATCCATTTTCCTATAGAAAAATGCTGATGCTCCTTTATGGATCTGTCTGTTTATTATTTTCAATACCATAGCGAGTTGAAATTATTTAATTAGTTGAAAGTTGAAGATGAACTTCTAGTACCCAGTCTGTTTAACACCTATGACGTCATATTTGTTTGGAGTTCTAAATAAAAGTGGTTCTCAGCAACGACGTCCATTAAAATCATAGAATGTACAACTTCACAGGTATTAAATATCACAAGTTGGAATATAACATTAACCATGCCCTAATCAGAGCTCCTTTATTTCCATGTCATACAACAGTCGTATGCTGATTCAAGCTCAAACCTCTGGATCGTTAACTACCAGGTGTGTCTCTCTTTAAATAGACATAACAAGTTAGAATATGACAGGGATGCCCATTGCCAACATACCAATTATAAATTGTTCACATAACTTTCTTAACAGTGAATCTCGGAGTGTATGCCTGTATGCATGGATGTGCTGTGCTGTAATACACGCCCTGATATGCACCATAAAGATATACAGCATATCTCAGCAGCACACCTCACACAGAAAACCCCAGCAGTAGGATTCTGTGTGTCTATCCACGAGCAAACACAATAAACACACACTGCAGCCGAGCAGCGCACCAGAGACTGATCTGCGTAGGTGCATCTACGGGGAGACGAGCGCAGGTATTTGTAGGACTTGTGGGAGTGTGTTGGAATGGTGCCCACCCTGGGAAGGATGGTGCTGGTGGAGGGATGGAAGACTTGTGCAGAGGTCATTTGATGATGACAGAATGAGCCGTGGAATGAAGGATGAGCAGTGTACAAGATGACATGAGGACAAGAGCAGCAGGGCTCAGACTGAAGACTGGCTGACATGGTGGCATGTCCTGCTGGAATCACAGCTGACTGGGATCGGTGTTTCTTCTGGTTCTGGTGACCGTGGGCTGACGGCACTGATCACAGAACACAGCGCAGTGCTTTGGATCTTCCGGTCTGTAATAGAGAGTTTTCTTTCCATCTAAACAAGAGTGTTCCCATAAATGAGTCCCTTGATGATGCTACTGATATGATACCACCAGATGATAATGCAGGTCAATATTAATACATGGGTAGTCTCTGGTCAGCAAACTCTCCCACTGTCTTTGATAATGGACTCTTCCTTCAGTAAAGATGAAGTGAGACTTTGATGGAGGGATGACTGGAAGTGGGATGACTGGAAGTGGGATGACTGGAAGTGGGATGACTGGAAGTGGGATGACTGGAAGTGGGATGACTGGAAGTGGGATGCAGTAACCAGTAAAAGACTGGTTAGTCACATAAAGCGGGAGGGGATGAATTGGTGGGTGGTTCCAGTGAGTCTGCCCGGTACCTTGCGCTTGCGTTCAGCCCGTTCCCGGGAACGCTTCCTTCTCTCTTTGGCTTTCTCCAGAGCCTTCAGGTCCGGAGGTTGATCCATCTCGGACCTGGCCTTCTTAATGTGAGCCGCGGCGTGAGCCATGGCTGCCCTCTCACCGCTCCCGCACGAAGAAAACTAGCTTTTTAAATCACTTTCGGAAGTCCTCCAAAAAGGTTTGTCTCTTTGGCTAAGATGCCAGCCCACGGTAACGAGCCCCCACCTCACCAGCTGACTTTCTGTTTATGCCAACGGACAAATCACCACAAATAGATGAAAGTAGGAGGATCGAGGTAGAGCTGATATCCTCTAGTTCTCTCCTCACCCATGCAGAGAGTGACTGTAAAGCCTCCCTCCCTGCTGCCCGGGTAACTGCATCTGAGACAGGAATAGAGAGAGAGGGGAGGGGTGGGCCGGTACCACCAAGAGGTAAGATGGGAGACCAATAGAAAGGCAGAGAAGCAAGAAGGAGACAGAGAGGCAAGAGCTCCTCCCCTCCCTTTACTGCTCAGGCTGCAGAGGTAGCAGCAGATGCTATGGAACCTGGGAAGCCTCTGATTTGGACTGATTCCAAATGCATGACTTCCCCACTCATAATGTACCAGAGGGGGAGAGAGGGGGAGGGGTGTGTGGGGATTATAGTGAGGGAGGAGTTAGAGGAAACCGTGTGTGGGACGGGATACAAGACACGGAAGCATCAGTGACTGGAAAAACAGCAAGGCGGGTACCACTTTTACTGGAGTCAAAGGGGGTGGGGGGACTTGGACTCCAGTCAGTGCCTACAGCGTTCCCTATCAGCAGGTCTGGAATGGTACGGTCTGGGTCAGTGACTGAGAGATTTCACAGCTCCAGAGCAAGCGCGCACACACAATACACGCAGAATACACAGTTTAGTTTTTTTGCATGAAGTCATGACAATAGTAAAACGGCATGAATTTAGATGGAAAAGGGGTCGAAGCATTGAATGTGTCCCCGACTGCAGCAAAAACATGATATCTAAACCTGCTGTTTGCATGTATATTTCAGCCATATCTGCATGTACATCAGCTTTGTTGTGTCTCGACGGCATAGAAATCAAATGTGCTGCGACCTCCAACACGTGTTCATAATACAGCATGTCCTGTACTACAAGGCAGGGACAGTAATGACAGCAGACTGACACACTCACTATTCTAGTGCATCGTTGCACAATCCCTCTCCATGGTGCTGAAGTGACACTGAAGGAAACCCATCCAGTGTTATCGTGTTTACAGAGAGACAACGGACGGATGCATGGATGCATTCTCTGGCATTATTAGCTGCAGACAGCCTTTAATAAAAACCAGCCCCCACCATGAACCATCACACATACATATCCACACCACATGCTTCCATTGGCATCAGCTCCACATCAAGTCCTCCTTATTACTATACAATAATACAATACATTTCCTTTAGCTGACTTTTATCCAAAGCGACTTACAATCATGTTACATTATACACCGTAGACACAGCTACAGGGAACAACTCAGGGTTAAGTGTCTTGCTCAAGGACACATCGACTAGGGCGGGGATTGAACCACCAACCCCCTGGTTGAAAGACAGACCACTGACCCATATCACCCCATATTACTATGAAGACATGGACTGAAACGCTGATCTTTTCCAAGGCCTCACCCTTTTTGCTTTTTAATACCATGGCACCACCTCATGGCCTGCCCCAACATTACAGTTCAGTAGTCCTCAGACTGAAGACTGGCTGACACCTGGTTGTCTCTTTTGGCTGTGGCCCAACTATTAGACGTGTGTTGAAAGCAGTTAAAAGAACGATTGAGTTTCCTCTTCATTTATGTATTCATTCATGCTTTTATTGAAGAGGTAATAGTTGACTGAATTTAACAAGACAAGGTAGAACTTTGATGAATATAAAACATGTTTTCTTTTACTGTATACTTATTTGGGGACCCCTCACATTATTCTTTGGACCCTTTTGGTTGTTCCTGACCTCGAAGTCGGCCTAACGTCAACAGCTGGTGATATGCTAATAGGATTTTCATATGTACACTGAATACTGTGTTTACCCCCCATATTTACAGATGTGCTTTTCTTGTGTATAATCACAACATTCAGCATATTTCCCCACAATAAATCATTTTAGAAGGAAGGCTGTTACTTTTCTTGTTACTCAGATGGAAGACTTTACCAAGTCAAAAGGTCCAGTCACTTTATTGTGAGCTTGCCATTAATATCAACATTCAACATTTCTTCCTCTTCACACAAATTACTTAATTATGTATTTCTCTTTCGACCTATTGAGAATCCAACATGTGTGGCAGGTTGGAAAGGGTTACCCCAACCCTAACCCATGTGAATGAGGAGGAGCAACAGTAGACACATGGTTCCTGAGGAGTTCACAGGTCTATGGAGAGAACAACCAGGTTCAGTAATCAAGGGATTTTGTTTTCTATAAATAAAAGCTCGTCAAAAATTAAACCCGCTGATTCACTGTGACGTTCATACAATGAGATGAAGCACTTGCAATCCCAAATTGAACAATTAGTGGCCTTCTCTTCACTCGGTCTTTGGAGAGCAAAGCCTCCAGAATATATTGAATGGAAAGGACAAGTCCTGGTTGAACCGGTCATGGAAGTAGAACAGCAGACGCCTGGTTCCTAATCTACAGACCTGCACTAGAGTGTGTTGTACCAGTAATCTGCTGAGGGTCTCAGGGATTACAGGACCTGCTTCCACCTTCCCATCGCGATCCTCAACACCGGGGCTTACAACACGTCTGGTGGGGGGTGACCCACAGAGCCTTGTGGGCTCAGGGGTACTTAGCTCAGGTAATTGGTTAAGAGACGACGGGAGTGAGGGATAGCCAATTAGGGCCCATGTTATTTCCACGAGATAATTCTAAACCCAGAGCGCAAAAAGATATGCTATAATATTTTGTTCTGTGCTCAGATTGTGCTTTTTATTCAGCGCTCCTGCTCAGGTGACAATAAACAAGATGATGACAGCAGTAATGGATTCACTCTGGGGGAGGAGCTATAACTGTGCAGCACACACACACACACACACACACACACACACAGGGTTTACTTCTCAGCTGAAGATGTGCTTATCCAATTGTAAAGATCAATATATTGTCGCCTGCGCCCTGCAGCAGTGAACACAGCCCCGGTCCCAACGTCCCAACATCTGTCCCCGTCCATTTCGACTTACCTAGAAGAAAAGACAAAAAGACTGAGTGAGTATCGGCCAGATGATCTGTGATAAACAAACAGAGTGGACCTGCATTTCAGTCAATAACAGTGATGATTTTGACTGCAGTCAATATTAGTAATATTGAATATAGCAAATATAGAATATGACCTGTAGGCCAGGACATCTCTGCAAGTCTAAAATGGTTTTCTGATACATTTTGCCTTCATTCATTATTGTGATTAAAACATTGTCGTAGTACATATTACTGATGGTGATACAATTTGGATTAAATCTACAGCCCTAATTATAAATTAATAACTGCATATCCCAGCAGAAACAAACCCCTCTGAGATCCTCCAGATCACCAGAAACAGACCACCAGACCAAAAAGGCTCAGATCCTAGATCTGTGCAGGGATATCAATGAGTACAATGTTCTCATAACCAACATAACCATTGGCCCAAATGATTATGTTGTAATAGACTCCAGTTCAACTTAAATTGTATTCTTTAGGGTTTAAAGATCTGTAATTAGCAGGTTCTTAATCCGGTGATTTCTTTTTCAGCTGCAATCCTGCATTGGTATTGCAAAGCCAGTGCATAGATATCATAGAATATAATATCATTGACTCCTCTTCTCACATGAAGTCACAGACCGAGAGACGCCACGCGGCACAAACATCCCTCCCGACTCCCAGAGGGCCTTGCTCTCCTTTTGGGGGACGTCCCTCGGGTGCAGAGCAGACAAAGAGGCCCCGCTAACCTGGCCACGCCTCGGCCCCTCCAGCACCGGCACACATTCTTATTAACACGTTCATCATTACAGCGATGACAATCTGCATTTTAAAGTGATCACAAACATGTGTCACATGGAGTGTGATCTGTTTCCAGTGTGCCAGCAAGCTTAATGTGCCGCTCCTCAGCGCCATTTAAACACAATCCCTCACCTCCGACAGGCCCACAGCAATGGGGGTTGGGTATAGTGTGTGTGTGTGTGTGTGTGTGTGTGTGTGTTAATGTGTGTATGCATGTGTGGTTGTCTTTAATTCATCACCACTGTCACAAACAGCCAAATGACTGCGTTGCTGCACAGACTGTGAGGGCTGTGATGTTCCACACACACAACAATGGAGCACGTTCCAGTTTAATGGTCGGATGGAACCCAAGGGACAACCGGAGCTCAGGCCGACCAGGCATCATGTGACGGCTCTGACTGACTCGTCACTTAATGTGTCAGTGATTGGATTACAAAACGATTCCCTTGTATGTTGTTGCTGTTATCAACACAGATGATCATAATGGGGACAGTGCATATTATACCATACAAATCAGATTTCTGTTGTAGTTTAATTTACCAAGTCATCTGTCCTATTTACAACGTATTCTTCACATATGTTTACAATCTATAATGTTTTCATTAACTTTGGGATGGCTAAGGACAAAAGTGGATTGGCAAACAATTGCCTGTTTACAAATCCAGCAGAAACAGAAAACGTTGGCATTCATTTAGAGTAAACTCTATTAGTCTGTCGTCTGTTCTGAAACATATCTGTCGTCTGTTCTGAAATATATATGTCGTCTGTTCTGAAACATATCTGTCGTCTGTTCTGAAACATATCTGTCGTCTGTTTTGAAATATATATGTTGTCTGTTCTGAAACATATCTGTCGTCTGTTCTGAAACATATCTGTCGTCTGTTTTGAAATATATATGTTGTCTGTTCTGAAACATATCTGTCGTCTGTTCTGAAACATATCTGTCGTCTGTTCTGAAATATATATGTCGTCTGTTCTGAAACATATCTGTCATCTGTTCTGAAATATATCTGTCGTCTGTTCTGAAACATGTATTGCGTCTGTTCTGAAACATGTATTGCGTCTGTTCTGAAACATATATTGTGTCTGTTCTGAAAAAAATATGTTGTCTGTTGTTCTGAAACATACCTGGTGTCTGTTCTGAAATATATATGATGTCTGTTGTTCTGAAACGTATATTGCGTCCGTTCTGAAACATGTATTGTGTCTGTTCTGAAACATATCTGTCGTCTGTTGTTCTGAAACATATATGGCGTCTGTTCTGAAATATGTATTGCGTCTGTTCTGAAACAAATATGGCGTTTGTTCTGAAACATATCTAGCGTCTATTTTTCTGAAACATATATGGCGTCTGTTCTGAAACATATATGGCGTCTGTTCTGAAACATATATGGTGTCTGTTCTGAAACATATATGGCGTCTGTTCTGAAACATATATGGCGTCTGTTCTGAAACATATATGGCGTCTGTTCTGAAACATATATGGTGTCTGTTCTGAAACATATATGGCGTCTGTTCTGAAACATATATGGCGTCTGTTCTGAAACATATATGGTGTTCTCTGCATCTACTGCTTGGCGGGCGGATGCTGTAAAGCGCCATTAAACATTAAACATTAAACATTAAACATTAAACATTAAACATTAAACAGCTGCCAGAGGTTGAAGCAAAACAGTGAAGCTTTGGGCTGTAAAACCAAAACAATAAACTCATTGAATCGTAATTATCTGAGGTATTCTAGAAGCCGAAACATGTATTTTGAATATATCAACATCAATGTGTTTGTGACGATTGTCCAGAGTAATTCTATTGTGGGAGCCAACTCAGAAAATCACAGAAGACAAGTAATCAAGTAATTAATCAATCAATCAATCAATCAGGTGTCAGGGTTACAGGACCTTAAACCTGCATTCTTTCTACTGGCCATCAGGGGGCAAATCCTCTTGATTGTATAGATGTCTATGAGAAAATTACTTCTCTTGATTTATTCCCCTTAGTAAACATTGTAAATATGAGTACATAGTCCCAATCTCTACGTCTTCTTCAATGCAGCATGTGTTTTCAACTTTGACCCTTTCACATTTTGTAACATGATGGTCTGCTTGAAAAAAAACAAGATGGCGAGGCTCGAGGCTTAAAACGGTAATCCACAAACCAATGGGTTTGACTACGTTCACTTGTTATACACAGTCTCAGGCTCAGTGGAGAGCAGGGTCCTCCTTCAATCAGAGGATCGGTGGTTCGATCCCCGGCTCCGCTAGCCCATGTAGATGTGTCCTTGAGCCACTGAAGCCCAAAATTGCTCCTGTAGCTTTTCTACAGTGTATGAATGTGTGTATGAATGTTAGTTACTGCTGATGGAGAGTCAGTGTGTGAATATGTGTGAATGGGTGAATGATGTAATGTAGTGATAAAGAACAGATCTTTCCAAGCACAGTCCATTTACCATTCAGTCAGCTGTCTCTATGGCTGAGAGGAAGCCTAGTAGGGAAGTCTCACCCTGTCTAGTCAAGTCAACCTTCTCAATGAGAGACAGAGTGCTCTTTCCAGTAATGACACAACACATGATCATCCCTGATATTACATATCAGGCCTCTATCATTTAAGCTGAATGGAATTTTAAAACATTAATAATGCAACAATTGACATGCATCTTCAAATCCTTTGTTGGACTAACATTAGCATGATAACCACAAGCTTGACAACCATTGGCATCATAATGGGTTTAAAACTAAGCACAGCCTCTTCTTTCGTGTGTAACACAGCGGCTGCTGTCCATTGCCCGTTGCATAGCAACAAGGGTGTGGGGCGTAGTCACTGGCAACAGTGATGCAGAGGCAGATAGAGAAAAGGCTCTCCCTGGGGTTAGAGTGTGTGCGTGTGTGTGTGTATGCCTGTGTGTGTGTGTATGCGTGTGTGTGTGTGTGTGTGTGTGTATGCGTGTGTGGGTGTGTGCATGTGCGTGCGTGTGTGTGCGTGTGTGTGCGTGTGCGTGCGTGTGATGGAGAATGCATTGAATTGAACAATTACGTGTTCCTATCTCTACTGATAGTGGACACAAAAGGGTGAGGGAGCATTACAGACACAGGGAGAGAGGGGGGAGAGCGAGTGAGGTGTGTGTGTGGGGCGGGGGGTCAATCCATCAGAGCCCCGGCCCACCGGACCAAATGAGCCGTCCCAGAATTCCCCCGAGGTCTTGATGACATCATCCATCGCTGCTCCACTCGCTGCCTCACGCATTATTCATCTTGACTCACACACAAATCTTTAGCTCCTCCCACTTTCTGTTCTAATTTGTCATTAGAGGGCTGTGTGCGAATAATAAAACTGGAATATTGAATATTAAACATGCATCAACTAACATCTTCTTATAGGTGAAGTGTCATTACAACCAGCTTGGCCCACCCTCCTGCATGAGCACAACAACAAAGACACACTCTAAGCTGCATATAAAAAGGTGCAAAACAACAACAAGTTTGCACATTAATAACATGTATGTATTATGGTTTATTGCTGTGTTTCCAAAACCTTTTGCTTTCAAAAAGGATGGGTGATTATTATGAACACAAAACAAACATTCAGGCTCCCTCGTGTGGCTCACAGGTGAACTGCAGATATCAATCTTAAAAGACTACAGAAGAAATTCTGCAAATGTATTTTGTGACCCTAATAATCTCCTGCGACTCAACCAGTCCCCATAAAAGCCTGCAAATATGTACCGCAAGTAAACCAGGACAACAATAAGTGATACCAACATGTCATGTGCCAACTAAAAGCACTTTAATAAAGTTGGGAGATTTAAAAAAGAATGACCCCAATGAAAGCAGCAGCAGCCAAGATATCCTGGCTATTAGCAAAATTATATAAGCGTCTTTGAGTACCTAGAAAAGCGCAATATAAAATGTAAGTATTATTATTATTACTAATGTAATAACACTTGATGAAGCCACCAGTAGCTGGTTGGTCCAGTGTTTGTCTGCGAGGGGAACGGGGCTCTTTACTACTTCTCTTAGGGATTGCTGTTCAATAATCATTCATGTCAAAACTATACACTGGTAACATTCACACATAAATCAATATAAGACATATAAATTGTGTTCTTTCGATGTTTTTGATATCATTAAAGAAGCATTCATTGGAAATTAAAAATCCTATGATGAAAAGAAAATGATCCTCAGTGATCTAAAGTGTTCTAGATGCATCTGTTTGGTTCCTAATATTGAAAAAATGACTAATGAAATGAGTTCAAAAGTACTGCAGGAGTGTGCAGGCATCAGCAACATTCTGATCAGATTATAATAACTAGCATGCAGTCACATTGGGCTTGTGTTGTTTCATGAGTGTTGCACGCTGATGCAAAAACCTGCTGAACTGGCTTTTGTCTGACTAATGAGTGTCTCCCTGTAATCCAGTGGGGATCCTGGTTCTAGGGGGATTAGGGGTTAAACATCCAGGAAGTGCAGAGCAGTTGGGGGGCCAAGTATTCATCACACTCCCAACTGACAGGTTTAATTAGAAGGCTTCTGGAACAAACAAAAGACAGTAAAGTGAAACAGTTCTAAGGATGACCGGCTGAGTGACAGCAGTGTGTCGGACATGAAGCAACACAGAGCGTCACGTCCAGCAGCAGCAACACGGTATGCTGAGCTGTCACGTTGTGGCCCCACACCAACGCACAAGGCAACACGTGGTCTTTCTTACACAAATGTAAACGGAAGTCGTTTTTAAGTCTTTTACAGCAAAACAAACATGAACAAGCTTCATGAGCGTTGACCTGCTGTGCAGTTGACGTGAGACGGCATAACACACGCAGCCAGCTGTCCTGAGGCTTACCTGGCCCGTTGCTCCAGCCACCATCATGGGGCTCCCCAAGAGGCCCAACACCCCGGGGAATATATCCAATGCGTGTCTGAGTCGCCGCGTCTCAGCCAAGATGGAAGCGTGCGTACTGCGCGTAATGTGTGTGCATGTGTGTGCGTGTGTGCATGTGTGTGTGTGTGACATGGGGGGAAGAGGCGCAAGTGCAGGACCGTCTTTCCGACTGTGAGTGGATTAGTGTGTAACGTTCAGGAGGTATTAACACACTGCAGCCGACACACACACACACGGATGTGTGCACAATGAGGGGTGTGTGCATTCTTAGAGGGGATTATGTGGACAAAAATAGAGGAGTCTTTTCTTCTGACCTAGAATCAGAATGGTGCAATAAAGACACAATGGAGAGTGGACGAGCCAGATTGCACACACACACACACAGAAATAAACACTAATGGTGTCTTACTGATGATGTCATCAGGGATTTCAATTAAGCTATGTTGAAAGAAACCCATGTTAAAGAATGTGATGTGGGCTTTGAAGACAGAAGTAAGTGACACCCTTGCTATCAAGTGTGGTTTTGCCACCTCTGTGTCCCTAAAGGTGTCACAGCATGATGGACTTGGTTTGGTCCCCACACTTCATCATGCTCATGCATTCATGTTTATATTACTGATGTTACTGACACACTTCATCATCTCCTGAAAGCATCGCTTTCGTTAGCCGGTACGGAGCCGCTAGCGTTAGCCTCTGTTAGCTGTCCCCCGGCAGCCCCCGAGCAGCCGGATGGCTGGGTGACTGTTCGAAGGGGTTTTTTTACATTACATTTCATGTCATTTAGCTGACGCTTTTATCCAAAGCGACTTACAATAAGTGCATTAAACCATGAGTCCAAACTCAGAACAACAAAAATCAAGCAAGTACAATTTCTTTTAATAAAGTTAAACTACAGAGTACTATCCGTAAGTGCCATTTAAGTGCTACTAAAGTGCTAAACAACAAAGTGCTATCGATAATTGACATTTAAGTGCTACTACGGCATTTAAGTGCTACCTATAAACAGAAGCCCACTGAGCACCGCCAACCTCTTCACGTTTCGAACCAGTTTTCCCCACTCAGCGACACACCCGCTGAGAAACCCACTCTGGTTATTGGTAGCTCCATAGTCAGAAACGTGAAGATAGGGAAGCCAGGGACCAAAGTCATATGCATCCCGGGGGCCAGAGCGGGCGACATTGAATCTTGTTTAAAACTGCTGGCTAAAGATGAGCGTAGTTACAGTAAGATTATAATACACGCCGGCGGTAATGACTCCCGACTGCGGCGGTCGGAGGTCACTAAAATTAATGTGGAATCGGTGTGTACTTATGCCAAGACAATGTCGGACACCGTAGTTTTCTCTGGCCCTCTCCCCAATCTGATCAATGATGACATGTATAGCCGCATGTCGTCATTCAACCGCTGGTTGTCCAGGTGGTGCCCAGCAAACAATGTGGGCTACATAGATAACTGGAGGACTTTCTGGGGAAAGCCTGATCTGATGAGTCCAGACGGCATTCATCCCACTTGGGATGGAGCGCGTCTCATTTCTGTGAACATGGCCAAGTTGATTAACGGACTTAATCCATGACCCAGAGTTCAGATCAGGAAGCAGAAGCAGAGTTGTAGTCTTCCACCCTTCTCTGCACTTCCATTGGAGCAGTTACCCACCCTTAACCTTAACTCTATAGAGACTGTGTCTGTCCCACGGCCACTTAAATTAATTAAATCAAAAGTAACCAGAAGAGGAGTCATACAAAATAACCTCATAAAGGTTAACATCACTACTGCCACAGTGCAACAAAAGAAGATAATTAAATGTGGACTCCTAAATATTAGATCTCTGTCATCTAAAGCTGTATTAGTAAATGATTTAATATCAGACAATCACATTGATTTATTGTGTCTTACTGAAACCTGGCTGAGCCATGAAGAATATGTCAGCCTAAATGAATCAACTCCTCCAAGTCATATTAATACTCACATTCCTCGAGGCACCGGCCGAGGAGGTGGAGTAGCAGCGATCTTTGACTCAAGCCTATTAATGAATCCTCATTTGAAAGCCTTGTTCTTAGTCTTTCACATCCAACCTGTAAAACATTACAGCCAATTCTATTTGTTATACTGTACCGGCCACCAGGTCCATATTCAGAATTTATATCTGAATTTTCAGAGTTTTTATCAAGTTTAGTCCTTAAAACTAATAAGGTTATTATTGTAGGAGATTTTAATATTCATGTGGATATTGATAATGATTGCCTTAGTACTGCATTTATCTCATTGTTGGACTCGATTGGCTTCTGTCAGAGAGTACAGAAACCCACTCACTGCTTTGGCCACACCCTCCACCTTGTTCTTACATATGGCATTGACATTGAGCATTTGGAGGTCTTCCCACAGAACCCTCTTCTGTCAGACCATTACCTCATAACTTTTGAGTTTATACTCCCGGAGTATACACCGTTAGTCAAAAGTTTCTACACCAGATGTCTAACTGACAGTGCTGTAGCTACATTTAAAGAAGAGATTCCTTCTGCATTTGATTCAATACCACGTCTCAATGTGACGGAGGACTCCTGTGCTAACTTTAGTCCGTCCCAGATTGATCATATTGTCGATAGTGCTACAGGCTCACTGAGAATGACACTAGACTCGATAGCCCCACTGAAGAAAAAGACAGTGAGGCAAAGGAGGTTTGCTCCCTGGTAGAACCCTCAGACCCGCGACCTAAAGCAAACTTCACGAAAGCTTTAAAGCATATGGCGTTCCACCAATCTGGAAGAATCACGCTTAGTTTGGAGAGACAGTCTTAAAACATATAAAAAGGCTCTCCGTAATGCCAGAGCAGCCTATTACTCATCAGTAATAGAGAAAAATAAGAACAACCCCAGGGTTCTCTTTAGCACTGTAGCCAGGCTGACAGAGAGTCACAGCTCTGTGGAGCCGTGTATTCCTATAGACCTCAGTAGTAATGACTTCCATCCATCCATCCATCCATTTTCAATACCGCTTATCCTCATTAGGGTCGCGGGGGCGCTGGAGCCTATCCCAGCTGACATAGGGCGAAGGCAGGGGACACCCTGGACAGGCCGCCAGTCCATCGAGGGCACATGTAGGGACATACAACCATTCACTCTCACATTCACACCTATGGGCAATTTAGAGATCAATTAACCTGCAGCATGTCTTTGGACTGTGGGAGGAAGCCGGAGAGCCCGGAGAGAACCCACGCTGCCACGGGGAGAACATGCAAACTCCACACAGAAGGACCGCTCCGACCGGGAATCGAACCCGCGGCCCTCTTGCTGTGAGGCGACAGTGCTAGCCACTACACCACCGTGCAGCCCTAGTAATGACTTCTTCAATGAAAAGATTTGAACTATTAGAGGCAAGATTGATGATCTCTTGCCCTCAACTACTGCCGATCTGTCATCAAGAGGAGTGGCCTTGGAAACGGCCGTATGCCCTGGTGTATATTTGGATAGCTTTTCTCCCATTAACCTAGACCAATTATCCTCAATGGTTTCTACTTCTAAACCATCTACCTGTCTCTTAGACCCCATCCCAACGAGGCTGCTTAAAGACGTGTTGCCTTTAATTGGCACCTCTCTGCTGGATATTGTTAATGTGTCTTTGCTAACAGGCCATGTACCACATTCCTTCAAAGTAGCTGTAATTAAACCTCTCCTGAAAAAAGACCACTCGTAATCCAGAGGTGTTGGCTAACTACAGACCGATCTCTAACCTTCCCTTCCTCTCTAAGATCCTTGAGAAAGTAGTCACAAATCAGTTGTGTGACTTCCTACATCAGAATAGTTTATTTGAGGAGTTTCAGTCAGGATTTAGAAAACACCACAGCACAGAGACAGCACTGGTGAAAATTACTAATGACCTCCTAATGCATCAGATAAAGGACTCATCTCTGTACTGGTCTTGTTAGACCTTAGTGTTGATAAAGGACTCATCTCCGTACTGGTCTTGTTAGACCTTAGTGCTGCGTTCGACACCATTGATCATGACATCCTATTACAGAGACTGGATCAGTCGATTGACATTTCAGGTACCGCACTATCCATCCATCCATCCATCCATCCATTTTCAATACCGCTTATCCTCATTAGGGTCGCGGGGCGCTGGAGCCTATCCCAGCTGACATAGGGCGAAGGCAGGGGACACCCTGGACAGGCCGCCAGTCCATCGAGGGCACATGTAGGGACATACAACCATTCACTCTCACATTCACACCTATGGGACATTTAGAGATCAATTAACCTGCAGCATGTCTTTGGACTGTGGGAGGAAGCCGGCTTCCACTTTTAGACCTGGAGGCAGACACAGTCACCTCATTTAAGAATAGACTTAAGACTTTCCTCTTTAATAGAGCTTATAGTTAGGATTGAATCAGGTTTGTCCTGGTCCAGCCCCTTGATATGCTGCTATAGGCTTATAGGCTGCTGGGGGATGTTTTAGGATACACTGAGCACCTATCTCCTCTTCTCTCTCTCCTTATGGATGAATTTACATCTCTCCATTGCACCTTATTAACTCTGCTTCCTCCCCGGAGTCGTTGTGACTTCACGTCTCATAGGGTCCATTGGACCTGGAGGTGTCTGATGCTGGTGAACCGGCCTCCCGCGTTGGCTCTGCTGATGCCCCGCCCCCTCCTCTCTACCTCCTTCTGTTTCATGGATTGGAGTTCCATTCATACATTGTCATATTCATGTAATGTGTTTATGTAACTCTGTAACTCTTCTGTTCATCTGGTCACATGACATCTATTCATCTGTCCATCCGGGGAGAGGGATCCTCCTCTGTTGCTCTCCTGAAGGTTTCTTCCCTTTTTTTGTGAGATACACCCTTTTTAGTTTGGGTATGTTATTTCGAGCAGAAACCTAGAAAATAGGTTGGGGTTTAAAAGGCCTCAGTGTGCTTTCAACTATAGTTTCACAACAGGAACAGGAAGCTGAGCAGTGAGTATTTGAGGTCAATGAATTGGCCGCCAATGCTGTTCATTTTGTACACATGACATCTATTGCTTCTGTCCATCCGGGGAGAGGGATCCTCCTCTGTTGCTCTCCTGAAGGTTTCTTCACTTTTTTCCCTGTGAAAGGTTATTTTTGGGGAGTTTTTCCTGATCCGATGTGAGGTCAAAGGTCAGGGATGTCGTATGTGTACAGATTGTAAAGCCCTCTGAGGATAATTTGTAATTTGTGATATTGGGCTATAAAAAATAAACTGAATTGAATTGAATCATGCATTCATGTTTACATTACTGATGTTACTGAGTGATGCACTTCACAATGGTAGTCTCTTTACTTCATTACAATAAATACCTTTAAAACCTCTTAGCGTTCCTGTAAAATTCACGAAAAACGCCTATCCAGACGTACCCAAAGTAAATTGAAAGCTGTAGAACCATTTGGAGTAAATGCAGGTTTTGGTCTCTTTTGAAAGTTTTTCCCCCCAACAGTCAGAATCACTTTAAGTGCTGCTGACATTGAGTCATATAAGTTGGCACACACATAAGTAGAAGATTTTCTATTTCCGCCTGAATATTTTTGTGAAATAGATGCCTGCAGATGATTATAGCTGTGACTTATGGTCTGGAAAACACAAACGGAGCATAGCATAAAGCCTTACCTAGTCCAAGTAAAAAGTAGATTATAATTTTACAGAAAATGAAGATTTTACACATGTTTTACTAAGGGTATGTTTAGGAGTTTTTCCAATAAAGGCCATTTGGAGACTCCATCTTAGGCCCTAATGAAAGGTGAAACAGAGGTATCATATACACATTCACTATTGCACTATTGTCATCCACCGTCATCCATTGTGTCCTTTCCCATATTTGTCATCGCCTAGAAGCCGGGTGTAGTTTAGTGCTTTTGGGTATTGGTACCTCGTCATGTTATAGTGATTGTACTGGATATTATTTATGTTTATTCATATGTACACATGTGTGCACTGTTTATTATTTGTACCGTGTAAATACTAAAATATATACTACTACAAATACCAGGATTACATCCTATCACTTTAATGACGGCATATAAACTGTTGTAGAGATGCAATTAAATAGTCACGCAAGCTCTCCTGTAAGTTGTAAAAAGATTATTATTTTCCATATCTTAGGAACAGATTAGTTTAGCCACACTGTTAATCAAACCCCAGAGGATTTATAGGTTTATGAGGCAATGCATCATCTGCTCATGGCAGCATCTGGGGCCAGACATGTGTACTCTTTCCTAGAGATCTCACCAAAGGAGAAAGATATATATATATATATATAATATATACACATACATATCATATGTGTGTGATTGATGGCATATTTATTGTTGAGTTCTCTGTATGACAGTTTCCACTTGAAAGCACATGAATGTTTTTCCTGTCAGTAACACATGATCACGAGTCACTGCTGCTGAACTAAGAACTTTAAGGGCTGATGCACTCAGAGACACTCGCTAGATTAGCAACATTCAGGCTAAAACAACCCATAATGCAACACTCTTGCACTAATGTTGTGTAGAAAAAGATGGATCAGCTCCTTGTTGGATTAGTACATCCATCTATTTCTCAAACACATCACTGGTCGAAGCAGTTTGAAAGATGACTCAATACATTTCAGTGTGCAGCTTAGATCAGCAATATCTACCTATACTGTTCTGCTTGTGAAAATATCCCTAGATAATAAATACATGTAAACCCATGTATCAAATATATGAAAACAATAAGAGACCTTTGATACACAATAAACATTGACCCTGTTGCCTTTAATCACTGATTTCCTTATCATCTCGTACCTTGCATTTGGATCCATTTCTACAAGGTGTACATTGTCTTTCCTTTGTGCACATTAACTTGTTTATTTTTTACAGATATAGATATTGATCTTCCCATCTGACCCTGAGTAAAACGGCAAGTAATTAATGATACGGTTTAGAAAAACAGCCCTGTCACAAATAATCATATCTCTATCTTTAATTTACATTAAGCCTATGCAAAGAAATGTGTTTCACATATTGTGGCCCGGAGGTGGAAGGAGTCAGGTGACGTGGTATGAAGAGCAGTTATGATGGATGGCTCTGTGTCCCGTGTGAAACCCAAAATCAACATGAGCTTATTTCACCTTACTTTGGTTACTTACATAGTTAACCAATGCAACATAGCTACATAACTAATAGCAATGACAGAACAGGGTCACACGTTCTCAGCCATCTCAGCCACAACGATGCACCACAGGTGCATCTCAGACAGGTGAACACATTGAAGCTAATTCACTTTGTATCTTGAAGGCAATCAAGTAGAACGTTGCCTCTAAAAAGCATGAAGACAGTCATTGAATACAAAGTCCCTGGGGGGGTAGCAAAGCCCCTTTTGAGTATCAGTCAAATATGTTTGTGGCTGACACCTTCCACTAATATGACAAACAGGAGTGGAGACAGGACAGGAGCAGGTGGTATTCTGACTCATTTCACTGGGGTTGTAAAGTCAAGCTCCAACGCACAAGGCCGACGCCGTTGTGTTGCATCATGAATGAGTCGGCGATATGTAAACAGCCATCGTGTTTTATTAAACCATAGCCACTCTGTTATGATGCAGGTATGCTCTGCTTCACTGCGACGAGATGACATGCTTTTGTAACATTTAGTTTCTCATACAAAGATCTGTATGTAACTTCTAAAAACTGACAGTAGTCCTGTTAGCAATTTATGATGACGGGGAAAATTACACTCTGATTTGAATGTTTCAAAGCAATGCAATGTTCTTTATTTTCAATACATTTCACCAAGTTACACTAAAATATGAAGATCAGATGACCCTCCTTCATGCAAAAACCCCAACAAAGAACAAAGCCCTCCCCTTTCTTTATAATAATTGACATACCGTCCCCAATCCATGAAAACACATCATATCTGGGATATTAATACATACACACATAATAAGTAGATGGTTAATGAATCCTTTTTGTCTTCCTGTCTTAAAGACATTTGAACTAACTCCTACTAGACTCTCCCCTAGTGTTTAGTGTCGTGGTCCATTCAGGACTCGTGTAGTGAGGAGTCTCTGGCAGCAGGTGCCGCTACAGCTGAAGCAGCATCACTATGAATATGTACCCATATAGCCCCATACTCCACACATTATTGTGTCTCATCATGACAAAATGATTAAACTGCAGATCACAGAATAAAACCTCTCTGTGTCTTTAAAGCAAGCTTCTGTTTATTGTTTTGGGACAATCTTCATGAGCCATACAGCTCAACGACACGGACGGAGGCTGACGTTTGGCCCCACCGTCCTCCACCCGCCTGTAGTCATGTAAGAAACACACACACACATATTTTATGCACACACGCTCACACACATTTTCCCTCGTACATATGCAACAGCACGCATCGGACACATATACATAATAACAGACAACACTAAAGCATATATGCGAAGGAGATGCTCAGGTATACACACTGTGCCCTCCAAAGGGTTTGAATAATGGATGCAGGCTAGGGGGGGTGGGAGGTGATTATTCAGCACCGCCTCAGGACACTAGATGGGGGGGGGGGGGGCAGAGGAGCACAGACTCATTACACTTCTTCATTTCCATTTGCTGTACTGAGGCAAACACACACTCTTCTGTCTTTGGACACGTCAGGTGGAGAGCTGAAGCCGACTGTGAGGGTTAAACCTTCTCAAAGAGTTACTGTGTGTGTGTGTGTGTGTGTGTGTGTGTGTGTGTGTGTGTGTGTGTGTGTGTGTGTGTGTGTGTGTGTGTGTGTGTGTGTGTGTGTGACCAGGTAAATCTGATGCATTTCATAGGAGGAGGGGTCAAAGGTGACTTGATAGCAATTCACCGAGGGATCAAAACTCAAAGATTACTTCTGCATTCATTTCTCATTGGCTATTCCTGCCAACCTTTTATGAATTATTACACCAGAGCAGAACAAAGTCTTAATTAAAAGGTTAACGCTGTGACAGTTCATATACTGCATGTTCTTCAGATAGAGGTGGATCTATGTACGAATGCAGTCACTTCAAAAGAAAATATTATAGTTATTATATTTGTGTGATCAAGTAATGGGACATTCACAGATAAATAAATTGCACACGCACACACACTTATTACATTTTCATTGTGCAAAGAATAAGGACAATTTAACAAATAGCCCTGTGTTCTGTGCTCAAAAGTATTTGCATGTTTGCTATTAATAACAAATTGTCTGCATGCTAAACCCTTTTTTGCATAGAAAGCTCGAGGTGGAAATTCTCTCTTAAATGTAGTATAACAATATAAAAAAAAGATTTGAAGAAAATAAATTAGAATATAGAAACAAAAGGATGTCAAATATATTGTTCATTTTGATTATTTATGATTGTTGTTAAGAGCACAGAGGTGGGCTTTCACATGTATGAGTCCAAAAGGGCAATAACCTCTCTGGCTCAGTTTCACTCATTTGCCCTTTCTCAACATCTCTAACACAGTTCTACTGTGTGCCACAATGTCAGCAAAAAACTGAATATGGTATTTTCTGTTTAGCTGTTTTGTCTTGAATCATATCACTAGTGTGATTATTGTAACGAAGGGAGCACTGGGAGTTTCTGACTGGATGAAGTAGGCACACCACAGCCACACAAAAGAAGTTAGAACAGTTTGGTAACTACGAACCTCCAAGGTTATTATTACACAATAGATTTGTGTTTGTTCAAATTTCTCTCCAAGAATTGGTACATATTTAATATATCTTAATTTATGAGCTTACCAAACATTGTTTTCTGTGCTTAAAATGTTCCATTGCACACTAACAATCTAGGTATGAATACATTGTTCCATACATTGTCCCTAAATACCATTTACAAGAACCCTTCTGAGACATCTCAGTAAATAAAATCAGAATTTCAAACTCAATGGTGCTGGATGCTCTAACTCCCACTATATATGAGTATTATCCACTAACGACACAGAATCCAAGAGGCTGGTTAGAACTATCAATCAGGCAGTTAATGTGGAAATGAAGCTGTGCCACCAACTGTCCTTGTCAGTGGGACCAATTAGACCGCCTGTGTCCTCCGGCTGGGCAGAAGACTCTACACCAGAGCTCTTCTCCTCTGACCCCTCTATTGTATTTGATTCACTTCTCATCGTGTTACTTCATTAGAGCTCGGACACTGACCTAAACATCAACAAAGATCTCCAAGATACAGATGACAGCATCGCCTTGTCTTTCTTTCCTCTGGGTCACTTCTGAGAAGCAAAGGGTGGAAGGACGTGAGCTGCAGAGGAAGGCCTTGCGTAACAAGGCCATCTTTCTGTGCCGATGAATAGACTGGCCTTTAGCATTTGGCTCTGACTGCTCAGTGAGCGGCCATGTCTCCAGCACGGCTCCTACATGAGGGACTGGCCTTGTCATTTGAAATGGGCTTTAATTCATCCTCGACCAAATCCTGGAATGTGAACGCCCAACAACACGACTCAAAACACATACACTCACTACTGCTGACAATATTATGGGGCGGCAGCAGTGTCACGTACTTGCATATCCAACTTAAGTTAAAGCCGGCTGTTTAAAGCCAGATAAGCATTATATTTTGATCTCTATATTTTCTGTATATATAATATTAGAGGAGACTTCCATTGCAAAAATTCTGAATCTATAGCGGCTCAATTAGGTTAGATAGACCTTTATTCATAAATAATTTTCGAGTGAGACCTTCCATGACCTCCAATAGAGGATGTGCGTAAAGGAAAATGCGGTTGATTACAAACTTTGGTTATATTTTCATCGGTTCTAGAAGTTATGATAACATTGTATGTACCAACGTACTGGCAGAGATCGCTCGGCTAAAGGAGGGCCGACCAGACAAGAAACAAAAAATGTCCCATAATCATTTAGCTTGTAGAAATGTGTTTGGAAGCGAGCTCAAATGGTCAAACTATTAAATGGTGTAAACATTGATCACAGCAGATAGAGACTTTCTGGTTCATTATGTTTACCGTACTTGGCTTAGTTGTGGTTTTCCTGAGCAAAAGGGTAATTTGTGACAGTACGTGTGCGCTACTTCTGGTTTTACTTTCAAATAATGTTGCAAGTAAGTTGGCAAAATTGTGATTGTTTTCATCCTTTATGTTTGACTGCTCATCTTTCCTGCCCGCTGCTGTACCTAATAATCAGTGATGTCATATCTCAGCGATCATTTCGGTGAGTAGTGTTACTATAACTGACGACAATTAAACCCAAGCAGTCATAAACTGCAGTTATCCTTTAAGCATGTTAATACTTCAGTGTGTTCACTGCTCATTGTTACTCTCCGCCTCTATCTTAGGCCAGTGGCTCTACCTCAGTACATGCTGGCACACACCACTAAACTAAATACTAGTCACAAGACAGGCATTGTGGTGTTCCTGTGGTGTTCCCCTGGGCTCTAATCGAGGTCCTCTTCCCTTTTAGTGAGTGGAAAAGCATGTTCTCCCATGAATCCCTGAGGGACAGCTCAGCTGTTAGCTTCACACTGTAAAGTTAACAACATGTTTTGAGCCAGGGAAGACTTTGAAGGCTGGCTTATTTAAGGGCACCAGTCTTTAACTTGCATTGGGTAATATATTGTAATAGAAATAATTCTACACTACATTGCTTAGAAATATATCTCCATCCATCTTGAATCTTAATTGCTTTAATATAAAGCAAAACACCCTGTTGAATACTTTATAGGAAAGTGATATCATGTCTCCATCCTGCCTAGAATGTCTTATCTACCGATCACATTTTCAACAAATCCTTTCATCAAATGGTCAAATTGGCATACGTGACTGGTAAAGAGGTGCAAGGCGGTGTTCATCATTTCACATGAGGACCAAAGAACAGCATTCCTCTGGACCCCGTGTTACTGAACAAGTTGTAGACGTGCTGGGTGAGAAAAGGCCAAAACATTCAGTCAGGACCTTGAGATGCTCTGTCGGAAGACTTCTGCTATGACACACAACCAGGGGTGGATTGGCCATTCAATTCAGTTTATTTTCAATTCAATTCAGTTTATTTTGTATAGCCCAATATCACAAATTACAAATTATCCTCAGAGGGCTTTACAATCTGTACACATACGACATCCCTGACCTTTGACCTCACATCGGATCAGGAACAACTCCCCAAAAATAACCTTTGACAGGGAAAAAAGGGAAGAACCCTTCAGGAGAGCAACAGAGGAGGATCCCTCTCCCCGGATGGACAGCCATAGGGAGTACCGGGAGTTTTCCCGGTGGGCCGGTCAGTAATGAGCCGGCAGTGGCTGACCTTTTTTTTTTTTTTTTTGCATGTAAAGATGCATAAGAGGCCCAGTGGCCCTATGATTTAAAAAGAGAAACCACCAACATCCACTGATGGATGTGTGTAAGCCAAATGACAAGAAAATCAAATAAACGCTTGTTTTTTGTAATGTAACTCATCTCCTGTCACACTACTGCGTTATCATGTTGCACACCAGCTGTCACTCACGCATTCATAATCCACAAGGGGAAAATGTAGTTTCTATTCCAAAGCAACAGATTTAGCAGGACGCCCTGTCTCACTCTGTGTGTGACTACTCGTCTGAATAAGAAGGGAGAGAATAATATTGAGGTGCAACTGTATAGACGCCCGTGTGTGTGTCTGTGTAGCGTGTGGCGAGGCAGTGCCAATGGGATTATCGGAAACAAAAGCTGATGTTAATGGTGAGGCACAGTGAATGGGACCCGCTACAGAGCCGAGCTAACTGGATTAGCCCAACCACTGTGGGCTAGACATTCATTAAGGCTTCATGGCTTCATGCCTCCAAAGACACAGATGGACTACAAGGGGCGGAGGCAGGGGAAAAGGAAAGTGCAGAGAGGGATGTTGAAAAGACGGATATCAGAAGATTAAGATCTTGCCGTAACACTTGCAACCACTTCTGGATAAATCATACAAATACATCAACATGGATTTAACCATGTTGTCATGGCCTCCTCGGTCCTGTTAGTGTAATTGTCCTTCGCTGTATTCATCGTCTCAGTATGTTCACTAGCATGTACAAAGCAGATCACTAAAGCAAGGAAACTGCAAAAAACGAGAAGGTGGTACATCTATGTTTCCTAGGGTTCTTTGATAATGAAAGGAGGGGAGATACAAGAGATGTATAGCATTAGAGCAAAGCTGGGTATTGTGCAGATTGGGACCTCGATCTAAAATGATATCGGCCATTTGAAAATTGGGCCTACTGCAATTTGTTGTTTATAATTTTTCAAAAATCATCTATCAGAAAAATGTCCGTCCAAAAGAAAAAGGAAGCTCTCTTGTACCCACAATGCAAGCCTTAATACTGAGGTCTAAAGATTGAAACCAAACTCAATATAACAACTCCTTCTTTTTTTACCGCTGTAGCTTCCTGTTAATCAAACCTCAAAGGGAGAATTAGGGAAGGAAAACACACACCACCTCTGTTGTTCATCTCTGCACCTGAGCTCTCAGCCGGGCCTTTGAATGTAGCGGCCTAGGCTTTGGTGGGTAAAGAGACACACACAGGCACACAAGCACACACTAGCAAACACACAGCTAAAACACAACTAAATCAGAAGAGACAGAAGCCGGCAGTTTTTGATTGATTTCAAAACACTGCAAATAACAGCAGGAAATGAAAAGATACGGGGCACTATCAAAGCAGAATGGCCCTTTGAAGGCCTCCAACTGTATCCACCCAGCCTTTCAGTCCAATAACTGATTCTAACACCACAGCAAATCTCCTCAAATCCCCAGCAGACCCCTCAGCATCCACAGAAAGGTCAATCTTCAATCAGGAAGTCGGTGGGAGGCGAAGAGTTGCAGAGGTCAGAGCCACAAAATGAAAGTCCTTTGAAGCAGTCTTTATGCCTGGAAACTGTAGAGAGGCCGAGGTCAAACACCAGCATTGGAATCACGGTCGGAGGCTGATTTGGCATGAGTGGTTACATCATGTAGCTCAGCAGCTCAGAGGGCTGAAGAATCACTCTGAACTTAAGGACCATACCTGTGTTTCCCTTAACTACGAATTACCGAGCTACAATAATGTACTTTATACATTACTTTTCTAACATTTGATGACTGAGATATATAAGATAAATAAATGTGTAACTGGGCATAATGTCATCTACACTGTTGTCTCTATTGGGTTAGTTTGACTTAAAATATCTTGCATTTATTTTAATTTTAGATATTGCTTCTTTGCCATTTGACAGTTACTGGTAGAAACAAAAAAGGAAAGATGAATATAGCAAGAAGGAGGATTTGAGAATGTCACCAGACAGAATTGTTCGAGGAGAATAGCAATGACAATAAATACACCAAGCAAATGGGAGGCCTAGACATTTAATTAATTTAAACTCCTTGCAGAACAACACATAATGACTTCACAATAGAGATGCACTTTGATATTATTTCTGCTTCTTCGACCAGGTGATCTGTGAGAGGCTTTGGTGGATTGTTTGCTCATTTGAATACAAAGGAGACAAACTGCACCAAACCCAGAAGCCAAAACACTTTTCTTCTGGCTGGAAGTCACTTTAAGAACATCTTTCTCTTCCATCTGGCAGTGAGAGTAGTTAAGACATGAGAGAGACCATAGCAATGGAACAGCTATGAGAATGGCGTGGATGCTCGTGGAGTGCAGGGGAGATGGTGGGCCATACCACCACAACTCCATTATAATCAGCATTGTGTGAACTCTTTTGGCAAGGGCTTATACATAACAGACGTTTGTCTACGTGTAAAGGTCCAGCCCTCATTCAATGTCCCCCATTGTAGAAACCCACTGACAGAAGTGGAAAGACATGTAAAGGAACAGTCAATGGGAGAGGAGAGAATTATGAATTCAAAATTCTATCAGAGCATCACGCACATGATTAAAACATAAGTTCATCATCACATTTTCCTGCCACTGCAATGTGAGATGTGCAGTGTAATCAGGCTCCTTGGATCGTATCAAATATTCTGAGGCACCCCTAAAAAATACATGACATTACTATCGTCTCTATACCTTCAAACCTTCCTTGAGGTGTAGAATTGTTCTTTTACTGAAGTAATAATGAGCATGTCCACAATGCAACATTCAGAAATTGTCAGCAGCAACTCAAACCTCACTTCACCGCAAAACTCACTTAAGTCATTAGAGATTATAGCCTTTTCCGTTCTGTAAACAGAGGACAGATGGTTGGTTAGCAGCCTGCCATATTGTATAGACTCAAGCATTCTGGACAATTATTCTGATTGGCTGCATTCAGTCTGACAGCCCACTGGGATAAGAAAGCACTGATAGCTTTCTGCATTTTGGTGGTCTGGTGTATGACTGAAGGCTTCTCTCCATAGCAGTGAATGATTATGTTTCAGATGTGATATTTGACACTGTACAAAACGGCTGAGCAGCAGCAGTGACAGTCGCTATTATTAAGATCATTTGTTTCAAGGTAAACTGAGACACTGTCTTTTGTTTCTAGAACACTGCTGACTTAAACCACAATGATGAGATGTTAGAACAATAAAAGACTGTAGAAGCAACAGACATTTCAGGCTAGAGGACCTCTTTTTTATCATGGACAGCACTTGGCCAGATGCCAATCTACAGTCACCCCTGATGTGGTCGCACGAGTTGAACGAGGGGTGCGCTTCTGAAATTATGACTGAAATGATAGCAGACTTGCCAGAAGTGACAGGGTAAAATAGATTTACTAAGTGATCCCACTACTGAATCAATTCCTTAACCTCGACCAGACTTGTCATTACGTCTGTTGGAGGAAGTCCAAGTCCAGTCTCATGTTATTTATAATCCCAAGTCTAAAGACAGTCAGAGCAAGTCTTTCAGAGTAAGTGTCTTATTTGAGATAAGTCAAGGAAAAGTCTCACATCTGCCAGTGCAAGTCTGAAGTCGACATATCTGATTGACCAGGGTTGGATTTGTGTAGGGAAGTTGGTTGCTGGAGAGTTTGGGTGGTCCTGTATACACAGTGATTCAATTGCTGGTGTTCTGCCCCACTGTGTTGCAGCCTTTAAGATGGGTTGTAATATATGCGCCATCAAGGCCAACTCAAGTCTCAAATCAAGTCTCATGTCAAGTCCTAAGTCATTGAATCATATGTGAGGTCCTGGGACAGGGATGTCGTATGTGTACAGATTGTAAAGCCCTCTCAGGCTAATTTGTAATTTGTGATATTGGGCTATACAAAATAAACTGAATTGAATTGAAGCCAAATCTTAAGTCGAGTCTCATGGCAAGTCATAAGTAATTCAAGACGCAAGTCGATCAATACAAATCGGATGATTTGAAGTCTCATGGCAAGTCTCAAGTCATTCAAGACAAATCTCAAATCTCTATCTCAATATAACATTCAGCTTGTTGCTTTTTTTATCATCTGCCATCTAGGTAGCATGTATTAGCATATACAAACTGCTGTTGCTCTAGTGTGTCAAATACAAACATTTAGTCTATCTCCTCTTCCTTCTCTTTTATCTGCCTGCTCCTTCACACTCAGCTGAACTGACAACCTTCCCCCCAATATCCAATCTTCGTCCAGCCATACCCGTACCCCCTTCGTTCTATTGTTGCACCAGCTTCATCTCACCCAAATCATTTCCAGTACAGCCAGTCAAGTCAAGCTCACCCATATTCAGAAAAAGGATCCAATTAACATGATAGCTTCATCTGGGTGAAGACAACGAACTCTGCTCTTACTTCTCGACAGAAGGCCTACGGAGGAGGTCGGGATGGATGATTGGGGGTACAAAGGTGACTGTGGCTCAGTAGTGACAGTCATCCTTTCAATCAGAGGATCGGTGGTTCGATCCCCGGCTCCACTAGCCCATGTCGATGTGTCTTTGGGCAAAACCCCAAATGTCTCCCATAGCTGTGCCTATCTGTGACCCGTCTGTAGGTACAGTATATGCTATCAAACACTTGGTTATGGCTAAGGAAAGATGGGGATTTTGCTTAAATATTGAAAAAGTAGGGGACTTCTGGTTAGCATGCGAGGGGGATAGACATGTCTACGGAAGGCTCCGTGCTTCGCAACTTTCAAATGATTAAATCTTAAAAACACGTTAATACTTCTGCCTGTACGGCTTCTTACTTACGTCTGAGAGACAATGAGCCATAATCTGCGGATGAAGAAAGACGAACGAGCCACCACATCACCGGGAGGGACGACGACGGCCACAGCTTTAGCTAAAGTCAAGATGGCTGCTAATGCCTCGGGTGGCTCGTCGTCTCTACCGGCGGACTTGGAGAAGTTGCGCACCATGCTGGTTAGTGACCTCAAAAACACCATTGATGAGGCCTTGGCCCCACTGGCAGACTCGATCAACAAGCTACGTGAAACTACGGAGGAACACGGCCGACGGGTTACGGATATCGAAGTAGCCCCGTCGGACCACAGCGACACAATTGTCGGCCTCGAAGAAATGTGCGCCTCGCTAAAAAATAGAAACTGTATTCTCGCTGACACAGTGGATGATCTTGAAAACAGATCGAGGCGGTGCAATCTAAGAGTGACCAACTTGGCAGAGAAAATAGAACGGACTGATCCGGTCAAATTTATGTCGGGATTTTTTGCCGAACTTTGGGGAGCGACTTATTCCCCACTCTGCCGACCTTGGACCGGGCTCACCGCCTCGGCGCACCACGCTCCGGACCCAACTCCAAACCAAGATGGTGACCTTTCACTATTACCAGGACAAGGAACGCGCACTGAGAGTGACCCGGGACAAACTCAACTACCGCGGGGGGTCTTCTATCCGGACTACAGCGCCGCAGTCAACAAGACTTCCTGCTGTGTTAAAGGTCGACTACAAGGGGGACACGCACTCCTTCAGCACCACAGAGGATGCGCAAACATTCTATGACCAGCATCTGGTAAACTGTGAGTAGCAGTCTGAACAGATTGAACTCATGTGGGACGGTTGTTGACATCTTGTTCTGCTTCATTTTGTTACACCGGTAGATTTCAGCTTTTATATTTCTGTTACTATTATGTCATCATACCTCTTCATGTTATCAGTTAGTATATGTACTCAATGTGCTTAATACCAACCTTGTTTATTATAAAATGTAACCTGTTAATCCATTTTGATTAGCTGTTGCACGGGAGCCACCCGTTTGTTTAGGCTAGTGAGTGATTTGATGCACTGGAAGTTTAAGATTAGTTTTCTCCTGCGGTTCTCTTCGTTTGGGGAAGTAGACCTAGGATTGTTTTGTGGTAATATGGGTTTTGTGGTAATATGGGTTTGGCCTACAATATACATTGTAATGCAAACAAACTAATGAATGCAGTCACAAGGACAGAACTAAGGGGCAGAACCAGATATGCTCTTCTTTCTCATTTTTCCAACCGTTATCTTAATCTAACCAGTCTTCTCTGTAATTCTCATCTTAGTGTCCCTCTACTCTAAACCACAAACTGTTCATGGCTAACACTAGCAATTCCTCTGATACTCTGAGGGTTGGAGACAACTCTGTCAGATTTATCTCATGGAATGTAAAAGGGGTAAATGGACCAGTAAAACGCGCAAGAGTGTTTGCACACCTAAAAAACCTTAAAGCTGATGTAATTTTCCTCCAGAAAACGCATTTGAAAAAGTCTAATCAGCTGAGACTGCGTAGGGCTTGGTTTAGCCATGTCTTCCACTCAGATTTTGATACCAGGGCATGTGGGGTTGCAATATTAGTCAGGAAGAAAATACAATTCACTCCAACGAATGTTGTTTCAGACTCCTGCGGCCGATACGTGACAGTCACAGGCTCTCTATTCCATATACCTGTTTTGTTGGTTAATGTATACGCTCCCAACTGGGATGATGTTGACTTTGCTAACACGCCTTTGGCCTCCTGCCAAGTCTAAATACACATCAACTGGTGCTTGGAGGTGATCTAAATTGTGTAATGGACCCTAGCCTGGACCGCTCATCTTCTAGAAGAGTTCCTCCCACCAAAATGTCCAAATCCTTTTCAATGTTTATGAATGACAACGGTTGCGTAGATCCTTGGAGGCTTTCCAACCCAAGCTCGAAGGTTTTTTCCTTCTTTTCACATGTTCATTCCTCTTTCTCACGAATTGACTACTTCTTTTTAGACAGAGCTTTCATACCTTACGTTAAATCTGTGGAATATTTACCCATTATTATCTCGGACCATGCTCCTCTACAATTAGACATCTCCTTCACCCTGAATCAGAAAGATCGCCCACTATGGAGGCTAAATCCCCTGCTGCTCTCTGATAAAGATTTTTGCAATAAAATCGAAAAATCCATAGATTCCTTCATCGAAATTAACACGTCCAATACAGTCTCCTTTTCCCTCCTGTGGGAAACACTTAAAGCGGTTCTACGAGGGGAAATTATTTCCTGTACATCGTACTCAAACAAAATGGGGAGGCAACAACAAAAAAATGTAACTGAATCCATTCACAACCTTGATAAGCAGTGTGTTTCTAATCCATCACCTGAGCTTTTTAAAAAAAAGGGAAAACCTGCAATTAGAATTTAATCAAAAAAGCCGAACAACTACTGTTGTCCTCTCGTGGCCGGTCATGAGTATGGGGACAAGAACAGTCGGCTGCTGGCTCATCAGCTCAAACGGGAAGCAGCCTCACGGCTCATCCCTGAGATTAAGGATAGTCATGGAAACTTGAAAACAAGCCCAAAAGAAATTAACAACGTTTTGGAGGCATATTACACTAAATTGTATACCTCTGAATCCACCTCTACAAAAGGACCAATGACAACCTTTTTAGACGGCCTCAACTTCCCATGCCTTGAATCGGATAAGATCGCAGAGCTAGATAGAACAATAGAACTGGAAGAAGTCCAAGCAGCAATTACAACCATGCAGAGTGGGAAGACTCCGTGCCCGATGGCTTTACGGCAGAGTTTTACAACAAATTTGATAAGAAGCTTTCTCCAATTCTTCTTGGAATGTATCAAGAGTCGATGATTAAGGGTACTCTTCCACCTACTCTCTCACAAGCAACCATCACACTTTTACTAAAAAAGGACAAGGACCCGTCTGATTGTGGATCCTACCGGCTGATCTCACTTCTTAATGTAGACGCAAAAATCGTTGCAAAGGTGCTGTCTCGCCGACTTGAAAATATTACCCCTTTAATTATTTCTGAAGATCAGACTGGTTTCGTAAAAGATCGTCATTCATTTTCCAACATCCACAGGTTGCTTAACATAATTCCCACTTCCCACTCCACACTGGTCCCGGAAGCAGTTGTCTCATTAGACGCTGAAAAGGCTTTTGACCGGATTGAGTGGGAGTATTTATTCATGGTCCTCCAGAACTTCAAGTTTGGTGATATTTTCGCCTCCTGGATCAAACTCTTATATTCATCTCCGCAAGCATTTGTCAGCACAAACTCACTACGTTCCCCATATTTCTCTCTAACGAGAGGCACACGCCAAGAATGCCCACTTTCCCCCTTGCTTTTTGCAATGTTAATAGAACCACTCTCCATTGCATTGAAAACATCTCCACTTTTGTGAGGAGTATGCAGGGGTGGGATAGAACATTGTGTATCACTGTACGCAGATGACCTTTTGTTGTATGTAAATGATAGTGGCATCCTTTCCTACAATTAAATCGATTCTGGTAGAATTTCTTAGATGGAGCAACCTGCCCCTGTCACTACCTGGCAGGGTGCAGTCCATAAAAATGAATGTATTTCCCAAATTTCTATACTTGTTTAGATACTTACCAATATTCTTGCCAAAATCTTTTGATCTATTGATAAGATCATTCTAAACTTTATCTGGGCAGGTAAGTCGCCACGAGTGAGCAAGGTCTTTTTCCAGGGCCCGAGGGACATGGGTGGCCTGGCTCTTCCTAAATTCATTTTTTATTATTGGGCAACTAACATTCAAAAAATATCTTTTTGGATTAATGCCCCTGAGACTTATTGGTGCCTCTTGGAGGCCCAATCATGCCATTGTTCCTCTCTTCCTGCATTGGTATACTCATCTCTTCCGATAAAACTGTCCAGCCATTCTTCTAACCCGGTTGTCCTCGCTACACTTAGAATTTGGATTCAATTTCGTCGTCACTTTAAATTTCAAGCCGCTTCTTCTCTGGGTCCGATTAGTAATAACCATATATTCCCACCATCTGTATTGGACAACACCTTCTCTCAGTGGAAAAAAAGAGGACTGAAGTGTTTCGGGGATCTTTATGACGATGGCCAGTTCTCTAGCTTCGACTCTCTTTGTAAGAGATGTGACCTGGACCGTTCAAATCTCTTCAGATACTTTCAGGTCCGCCACTTAGTAATGAAGCTCTTCCCGTCATACCCCGACCTCCCATGCAAAACACTTTGGGAAAGCCTACTGGACAGCCAACTCAGAAGGGTTGGATCAGAAGGATTGGATCTCTAAAGTTTACAACCAGATCATAACCGCAACAGATACCTTTTCTACAATCAAAACCAAATGGGAAAGTGATCCGATGTGAGGTCCTGGGACAGGGATGTCGTATGTGTACAGATTGTAAAGCCCTCTGAGGCAAATTTGTGATATTGGGCTATACAAAAATAACTGAATTGAATTGAATTGAAAGTGAGTTGAATATGAACCTGACAAAGAATTGGTGGTTGGGTGCACTGAAGAGGGTGAACACCTCTACGTCCTGTGCCAGACTTGGTCTTATTCAGTTCAAAGTGGTCCATAGGATGCACTTTAGTAGCAGACTAGCTAAAATATTCCCAGGCCATGACGCGGGATGTAACCGTTGTGGTTATCCTCAAGCAGATTTATTACACATGTTTTGGTCGTGTCCTAAACTTGGACATTCTGGTGCTATGTTTTTAATGTTTTAACTATAGTTTTAGGGATCAAGGTACAAACGTGCCCCCTTAAGGCAATCTTTGGAATCCCAGCTAAACCCATTCTTTATAGTACCAAAGACATGGATATTATTGCCTTTACCACTCTTCTGGCACGTCGTAGAATACTTCTTGGAAGTCCCCAAGTTCACCATCTCAGTCTGCCTGGCTTAAGGATGTGATGATTTTCTTGAGTCTTGAAAAAATTAAATATGCACTTAGAGGCTGTAATGACAACTTTACTAAGAAATGGCAACCTTTCATTTCTCATTTTCAAGATCTGTCAGTGTTGCCTACTGAATGAGACGCGTCTGGTAATCTGTATGTATGTACCTGGTCCTCTGTCCTTATCTGTCGGACTAACTGTAACTGAACCTAATTACTCAACTTTAGTTGTACAATACTGTACTACACAAACTGTGAAAGAATGTGAAGGCCAAGGGTGGGTCTGTGGGTGTTTTATTATTCATTGTTATAATTTTGTTTGTTTATTTTTATTTTTTTATTTTTGACTGTTATTATCTTTAGTTATTTCCTTACTTTTATTTTTTTTTATTTCTGTTTTACTTTCCTGTTTTCTTCACTATTGTAAATTGACTATCACATACACACAAAATGAAAATACTTGTTCTTTGATCCCTGTATGTCATATTGTTCATTATCATCAATAAAGTATCTATGGCCTGTCACATCTATGGCCTGTCACATCTATGGCCTGTCACACAGATGTCACATCCGCCTTATCCATGCATTCTTTCTAATGGCCATCAGGGGATGGCTCCTCTAGTTGCAAAAAGAAATGTGCTTGTATAGAAGTGTATGAGAAAATGATCTTACTTCTCAGTTCATTTATTACCTCAGTAATCTTTGTAAACATAAGTTTATGGTTTCAATCGCTAGTTTCAAGTCAAATAGACCATGAAGCAGTTTATGCTTTAGGGCGTTGCTACTTTGTGATTGACAGGTTGCTACCACAGCATTGTCTGGTTTGGGAGGTTTTGTCTTACAACTTACAACTCGTTCTTATTGTGTTTTCAGTTTGTGAACGCCTAAAATTTCTTATTCAGCCTTCGTTTTCTCTACTTCTGGTTTTATAAAAACAAGATGGTGACGGACAAAAACCAAGATGGCAATTGACAAAACATCGAACTCGAGGCTTCAAAAACATAGTCCACAAACCAGTGGGTGACTACATCCATGTCTCTTATACAGTCTTGGATGTAGACTCTACAAAAGGAAAAGCTGTTAACTGTCGAACCCAAACCAAAAACCTGTGCTCAGTTCAACAACTGCACCTCCCAAATCCACACAGGAAATTCAATCTTTCACCGGAATGTTGGAGCTTGTCCAGTAATTCTTTCCAATGTCATGTAGTAAATAAGGGATTAGTTAGGGAGAGTTAGAATGAGGAGAGAATGGGTGATAAAGACAATTATTTTAATGCTTTTAAGTCCTCTTGTGTTGGCTATTTTCATTCCTCTAATCCCTATGATGTTTCGATTCTGACCAACAAGAGTATCAGAATTAATTTGTTGGATAAGAGCATTTAGAAAGACAGATGAAAAAATTCCATCTCGTTCTCTCCAGGTCTCAAAAGAAGTCATGGCCTTGACATTGCATTGGATAGAGACGAGTTAATACCGTAAATCTAATAAGACCTGCTGCATTTCTACAGCATGAGGTGTATATTAGGAAGACATGAGGCCTGGAAAATTGATACCACACACACACACACACACATGTCCTCACTTTGGAAGGCAAAGGTCAAAAGGTCACACAGTATGCTTTTTAATCAAGCTGGTTCAAGGCCATGTCTGCCATGGTGCTCTTTGAAATGTTGTCTTCAGGTTAATATCCAGCCTAACATGCACACACACTTGTTACCTGGTAACCTTTTCTTGGTAATTACTTTCTCTATGTACACATCCCAGCACTGTGACCTCTCAAGGGATAAGGCCTGGAGACTAAAACACAAGGTATTAATAGACAACTAAATATAGCTTGTTTCTTTTTCTTTTTGATTCTAAAATTCCTACAGAAGCTGATGAATGATTGAATATGCAGGAAAACACACAACAATAGCAGAGATTGGTCTCAGGTCAAGAGCCAGAGGCAGGTGTGGAAACTCAGTCTTCTTTCTCTCTCCACTGAAATGCCACATTCAGCATAAACTCTGCCCATTAACAATGTGTACAGTCAGAATATTGAAGGTAGACCAATTAGACTCCCACACAATTCATATGAGACAGAGGAAGCAGAATCACACAACTATGGCAGAGTCTTCGGGATAAATTTGGGTTTAATTGTCTTGCCAAAAGAGACTTTGACATGAACGCCAATCTTTTGATTGTAAGACAACCCACTATACCTCTAAGTTAAATAACTGATGTACAGTACTTTCTACTCCCTTTTGCACCGCCTGTCCTGGTATCACCACCGATATGTCTGAACAAGTCAGGGATGTTTGAACACATATGGTCAAGAGATTTTGGAAAATGACGTTTGTTAAAGGCAGTTAAAAACAGAAATATTCAATAAACAACAATATTCCACCCCAGCCTAGAACAATTGGACAGATGCACACAATAATAAGGAAGGCACCAGAAAGGCAAAACATCAACATTTGTATTCATAGTCAAGTTAGATTTTGAATGAGGTCCTTCTACTTCTGGAACAGAACCGGGACGTTCTGGTTTCACTTTGATTGTCTATCCGTCACTTGTGGCTGACGGTAAACAAAAGCTGAAAGGCAAAGAAAACCAACCTGCATGTAGTGTTACAGCGTAAGTGAATGTGCTCCAAGTCCCAGCTAATCATTGTTCTCAACCTCACCGGTTCTATTTCACTCCAGTTTAAGAGCGATGGCGAAGTTCAAAGCACACGGGAGTAATATCGGATTCAGCTGTTTGTTTTTGTGGCTGATTGCTGGACCTGATGAATGTGTTGCTCCCACCAATGCAGCTGTGGTGGAACTTTTCCTTTTTTCCCCATGCATTATGCAATATCATTGTTCATCATTCCAGTCGTCAAAACCTTTATGAGATTGATTGATGATGATAATGATGATGATGATGACAACTTCTTCAGAATGCAAATGATAATAATCTTTCAACACCACACACTGCATACATTTTCAGCTAACCTAGATGGAATTAGTCCAGACGTAAAACAGAAATCTTAACTATCATTGACCAAACATTGTAATGTGTGCCTTTTTGGAGAACAGCTTTGTAGAATGATGTGGGTTTGGATATAAGCCACAAAACACCTTTTATCAAAGCAATCTGTTCTATTGGCCTGAAGGAGTAGTCTCTTTTGATATATTCAAGATAGTGTGTCTGGGAAGACACAATATAGGCCACAGCGTCATGGAAACCAACCAGATATAACAGCAACTGAAACAAGCTGGAGGACACAAGGGAACCTGAAAGGGAGAAGAGGGGAGGGATGTGATATGGATGTGTGGCTGGCGACTACAATCAACATAATTGAATTGAAATTGACTGAAAGAAATCTATGATGTCCAAAGGTGAAAGAACATGTACATTTACTGTACGTACACTAGGTAAGTAGCACTCAAACCTACTCATTCCTGATCCGATGTGAGGTCCTGGGACAGGGATGTCGTATGTGTACAGATTGTAAAGCCCTCTGAGGCAAATTTGTAATTTGTGATATTGGGCTATACAAAATAAACTGAATTGAATTGAATTGAATCATACCCACATGCTCCAAAATACCTTGGAGTGTTTTAGGGTGAGGTTTTGAAAGGGCATTTAGGGTACAGCAGCTGGATTACCCCAAGTAGATAAATTCACTATTTGGACTGAAATCAAAGACTTCAGCAGGGAACAGTCTGGAAAGTGAAACCACAAAAACCTACCTGTGCCCTGCTGGTCTTCAGCCCTGTGAGCGGTCACCGACTTGCCCAAACACCTAAGAAGCTCCATTGATCCAGGAGCCATCCCAGAGTCTCCAGGCCTTACTAATGGATACATCCACTCATCAATAAATAATCCCTGGCCATCCATAAGTGAGGTGGAAGACGCCTACTTAGTGTCAGACTGAGAACTCCCACTTCAGCACAGAGCTGGTTTTCAAACCTGTCCCCCCACATGTATAAAGGGCTAACGTGGGCCTGACTGGGTTGGGCAGTTCATCAGGCAAATAGTCACTTTGGTTTAAATCCATCAGCGATGAGTCATTTGAGTTATCCTGGCAGCTGGTCCAGCATTGAAATCACTAGAAAAGATCCAACTTTGAAAATGAGAAGAAAACTGGGCGATAAAAACAAGTTTTCTTAATTACAAAATTAAAATGATATACTAAAGTAATTTAATCAGTAGAGCTGACACCCAACATGGTGGACCAGGTCACTCAAAATTAAATAAGTTAAGTTATGAAAGTAAGCAAAATCACTCACTTCAGCAACTAAAAGGCCAAAGACACCCATGATCTTCATTCTGCAGTGATAAGAACCAGAACTCAGCTGCTTGGGCCTTGTGAACTTCCTCCCTGTTGTCTCCAAGATACTGGAAACAATATATAGCTGACCAACTCCAAATATGCAGTGGGAGCAGTTTTCTTTGAAAGGCTTTCAATATGGTTAACCACAGTGTGCTTATATCCATACTTCCAAAATGCCTCACAATGGTTTGATTGTACCTCAGGAGAAGAGTGCAATGTAGGAAAAGTCTACCCATTGGTTCTAGGTCCATTGTGATTCATGTACATCCACAACCAAATATATGCCGACGTTACAGTCATTTATACATTTGCCAGAACTCAAGAAATGCTGCTGACCAGCTGACATGTTGCATGCAATGGCTTGAGTCCTCTTTCTTAATACTGAATATCAAAAATACCTGTTTCATATTGTTTTTCTATACTTAAAAGACACAACAAATAAAAGCCATTTTTGAATATTATTAATAGAGGTATTAAATCAGGGTTAAATGAGAACCAACATTATTCTCAGAACTAAAACCCATATAGACAGACTATGTTTTTGTTAATGTAATTTGGGATATATATTTTTTGTATGTATTTGTATATGTACTGTTGTTTAAGTATTTGTGGTATTTGTATGTATTTTTGTGTATGTATTTTCAATTTCTTTTTTATTTCTATGCCAATTGTTTGTAAGTAGAGGGCTTTACAATCCGTACAACAAATGGCAGATAAGAAAATCCCCCCACCGCCCAAAAAACTGGTTAAGAAAAGAAAGAAAATGTAAATATGAAATATGAGCTCCCTGGCTGCAAACATCTCACTCATGATTAATATGTATTATGGACTACAGGTTTATGTAGCCTGTGATGGGAAAGGATTTCTGCTGGATTTATAGATAAGGAACAGTTTGCTAATCATGTCAATTTGATCTGGCCAATAGTGTATTTAGTTTTTTCTGTTTCATCACATTTTTAAACTGTTACTAGCTCATTTTAATGTTAAGCTCAAAATAAACTTTGACTTGATTTATATTGTGATAAATATCATTATTAAATGATAACAGTAATGTAAAGGGATTCCATTAACCATTCGCTCTCTATCTTTAGAACATTGGAACTTTCTTGGAAGGAGGAACGTGGCTTGAAGATGTGAACTTGTGCAGCTGTCTGGGTAGCACCCCGCCTCCACTTGGCAGCAGCAGTCTGAGCAGAAGGAGACGCATTCCAGTTATTTCCTGATACGAGCGCATGTCTACCGCTGCAGCTAGCACCCCACATTACCATTAAACAAGTACATGTTCCATTGATTAGGCCTCAACTTCTCACTCAGCATCTCAATCTCATCTTGTTTTCTTCCATTCTGAGGAAAGGAAGAACAAGTATAGAAAGAGGAGAACACGAAGCTTCAACACAATCTTTCTAACAACGTGGGTCACACAGCACACAACAGCAGGGAATAAGCAAACCCGGACCCAATATCAAGGGCGTGTAGCAGCATCCTAGTAGGTCAGGTGAACTGAACTATCACTTGTCAGACTAGAAAACAGGAAGAATTTGACATCTGAGAATATTCTGCCAGAGCATGACATGACGCCTCAGATGTTTTCAACTGAAGGTTTTCTTTTTGGCGCCAAGGCTCTTGGTTGCCATGGCGACGTCTGTGTGTCATCCTCACAGACCATCTGTGTGGTTGTTTGCCGTCCAAGAAAGAGGCAGGATGGAGGGGTCAAACACAGACCACCATACACATATCAAAGCAGGCTTGAAAACACACACACACACACACACACACACACACACCAATGCATACTTAATCCCAATCCAGACTATAACCTGCAGTAAACTTCATCCTAATTCTCCCTTTAACCTTTGTCTCAGCATTAAAATGGCTCAAAATGTGGATCAAGTCCACGACAACATTAACAGTATGTGCAGATTTTAAACTTGATTACTTTGTCCCCGGTTGGAGTCACAGCGTGAGCAGTCACTGGATCAGTCAGACACACTAAGTACTTCCTCTTTATGCTCAGAGTTATTTCAAGACCAAACTGACCCGACAGCAGAGAAGAACCCCAGTGATTGTGTTACGCTGGTCGATGGTTGTCCTCGTATTAGAATTGACTTTCTGTGTGCACGCCTATTCTGACAAAGATCTCCTCATTTATACAATTCCATCTTTAAAAGTATCCATTTGTCAAGCCCCATATGCTCTATTGTTAATAAAAAAGATGTTTGTGCTGTACAGGACAAACAACATATGTGTGAGTACTGGGCACATATAAAAATGTATCTGAAGGTGTTGCTTGAACAAAGGCATGCTGTCATTGAATTCAAAAGAGTTCATCCTCTAGGGAGCATGAACATGCTCAGTAAATTACACACAGTTCTGACACCTCATCAGAAGATTGATAGCATTCATCATTTGTGACCTCTAATGGTCATGTGCATCATAACTGTTATCTATGGAAGCAGAAGAAGAAAAAGGATCAAGGATTTCAGGGTAGATGGTCACGGATACTGCTCTTCACTTTGCATCGTTCTCAAAAAAGAGCAAGAAAGTGTTTCCAACGTTCAGGAGCTGACAACCGGACAATGCTGCTAGAAGAAAGGTCAAAGGTTAACCAAAATCATTAGGATTCATCATCTGGGGACCATTCAATACTACGCAATATGTGGTGGCAACACAATTGAGAATATTTCTGTGTTGTAAATAAGATGTGTGATAACAGCTGTTCTTTGTTGTTGTTTTAATGGAGCCATCATCCCTCATGAGGCTGTAAAAGGGTTTTGAGTGTAAAACTGTGCCCGTCCCGGTGGGATGGAGGAGGGTCTGCCATGGCACAGGAAACTGGCCTCAATCAGCCAACTGATCAGCTATGAGTCATAAGCCATTTATAGCCCTGCATCTGAGCCATGAGGGTACACAGATATGGACAAATACTAAGTCTGGGTATTGAGTACCAAAAGCCACACACGTGTCATTCTGACCATTTCTCAGTATTCAAGTACAGTTATTGTCCGGCTGCTTGTGTTTACTCAACTTAACTTGTTAACTTTGTCTTCTCTACTGTTTCAATCATACATTTATAAAAGTACAGCATCAAAAAAACACTGCATGATTCTGTAAAGCTCTGGATAACATTCAGTGCAAACATTTTGCTTTATATTCAGTGGCAATATTGTTTCATGTTGTTTAATATTCAATTGCAACATGTTTTAACATTTAATGCCATCTATTTATTTTTCTTATTCCAACAGTTTTGTAAACATTCAATGTTAGCGTTTTGTATTGACATTTAATACAGTTCATGTTCAATGTCAGTGCTTTTTGTAAACTGCAATACCAATGTTCTTAAATGTCCAGTAGGTTGTTTTATTAATAATAATAATAATAATAATAATAATAATACATGCCCACCACCACACACTTACTTTATTTAACATAAATGATCATCTAGTTCCTGGACCGTGCAACATTGTCCAACATGGACTGAATATCTTGCATATGAATAATTCCCAGCCAAACTTCATCTCAGATCAAAATGTCTCAGTATCATTTGAGGCTCAAGGCTTCTCAGATACAGCACCATCTATACTATAGTGCTTTGATTATGAATAACAGGCACACAAAAACACGAAAAACACCAAATAAGTATTTTTCCCAAATGAGAAGCTGCTAAGTCACAGAAATAACAAACTGAACTGCGTCTGTTGACACCAAACACCAACCTGGCAGTTCCAAGCCGTCCTCGCCCCGCAGGACGGAAAGACCCAAACCTGAAACCGCCCTGCGCTCATCAGAAGATGAAGCCTTCATCTTCATCATGGCCATGGTCTTCCTCACCTTGAAAGAAACTATGCCATGAACAAGCATAGCCTGTATGTGTACAGTGCTGTGTGAGGGGGTAGTTAAGGCAGTGGAGGATGAAAGTACTCAGGGCTTTCATCAGAGACAAGAACACTCTGGATGACTTTCTACCAACTGAAGCATCAAGCGTGTGGTTGTGTCCACTATGTAGGATTGCCACAGCAGACATAAGCTCCTCCCTCTCAGTCAAAGGTCAGCTCTATTGGTCCCATTGGTGTGTATTTGTATGTTCCTGTGGGCCTATCTAGAGGGAGGGAGCGTATCAATAATTCATCCATTGATTCATAAAGCCTCCCTGCTGCCAAACGCTTTGCCTCTGCTTCCAACAACAATTCACTTTTGTATATTCAGCAATAACGACTTTCCCTCTCACTCTGCTCTATAGAAACGTGGAAGCACATTTTTGTGGTGTCACATTTGTTGTCGCTACTCTTTCCGGGTTTGTTAGTGGGAAACTGCTTCCAAGCTCATGAATTGTTAATTGGCTGACCAATCACAGTAGAGGGTGTATGACTGACAGCTGAGAAGTGTGTGAACCTGCTACATCAGAGCATGCTTTGCCAGATGTAAAATCACATGTAAATTGACACAATAATTATAACTCAGGTCAGGTAACTTTCAACATCCTCATGAACAGATGCTGTCTGCTGATGAAGAGCTCGATGAAGACCGAAGCTCTGGAAAAGCTCGTCAGTGGACCTTAAGTTTAAAGGTAATCTTATACTGTTCACACTTAAATCACATGAGAAGGTGAATTGTCTAAGATGAAACCTGTCACTTAAAATACAATTATGTTAAGGTCATCACATGTAATATGTTAAAAACCCATACCACAGCAGCCATAACTGAATTATTGGAATCAGGAACAACACACTTCAATGTTGTTGCAGAATTGTTGATGATAACCAGAAAACCAAATTATGATTTCTTCAACAAGTCTAGGACTTGAAATGTCTCTTTTCAGCCTCTCGTTATGAACACAGCAGGTTTAAGCTCGCTGATTGGATGTTTTTGAACGTAACTCCAACCAGCCATGGACGTGTTTTATGACATTTTTCCAACTTAACTCTTACTGATTGCTTAACTGGGGGGATTCATCCAGTTTCGTAATCAGTCACATACAGATATGTATTGCTCTCTGTAAGCTGGAGATGCCTGCGAAACAAAGAGAAGGGCATTTAAGGGAACACAGTGAGTGGGCCCTGAATCTTTCAGATTCATTTGTATGTATATTATTATTATTTTGTTTTGTATATTACCAAGTGCAACTACTTAGCATATCCTTGGTCTTTTTTTCTGATTCTGATTTCTGGCATTAAAGAGGCAGACACACCCTCGGGCAGCAGGCATGCTGGTCTATGCATGGGGGCGTGGCTACATGCTAATTGCTGTGTGTTTTGTTTTCTATTATTTTGTCTGATTCTTTGCTGGAAAGTAGTCATTACTCTGTGTCTGTCAATTAAAAAGGACGTTCGGCGTTTATCAGAGTGAACTAATTCCAGTGTGTGGTGGTGGAATTGTGGGAGGAGTCTTGTGGGTTAACAGCCCTGGATGGAGTCCGTCTCCTTCTGTACGCCTCAACACAAAGTAGCCCTCCAATAAGGTTGGAGTGTGTCTTTGTGTCCTAGCCACAGGGGAAAGATGGAAGTGGCATATATAAGAGAAAGGGATGGATGGAGAAGTACAGTCCGGCAGCGAGACAGAACATCAGCACACAGAAATATAGATACAGAAACGTTGACGAATGATGGTCAACATTCACAGACGTGATCAAGTATTTCAGTGTTGCAGCAACATTGTTGCCCATTGTGTGTTCCTTCCATCAAAACATATTGCCCTTTATCTGAAAGATGGAGGGTTGGGCAAGCAACAAGCAATGGTGGATTCTCATAACTGTAATCTCTCCCGAACCATAACCATAAAGTGGTTTGAGCTTCCTCAACGTCCCCACCATCAGAAAACACTCCCATTGGTTTGGAAGCCAATGAGGAACAATTCAGTTTTGTTGTAGAGAAGAAAGAAAATGATTTATGAAACTATGAACCAATACTGGATTTCTGAAGCAGGTATCTCCATTTATATTTAAAGATGTAAACAAAAATATTGTCCAATATTAATTTAGACTTTTACCTGAGATACATACTAACATTTTAAGTGTCACTGAATTCATTTTTTTGAAGTTATTGCGACCAAGATCATTGCCTAATATTTTACAATGAAAACATAGAATGTGTTAGTGCCCGCAAAATATGGTCAGTAATGGTGACACTCTTTCTGAATAGCTCCAGAAATATTTGGTACTTCTTAGCTGCAATTCCAATATCTTCATTATTCAAGTTGTATCATTTTTAATACAAATGTCTTTGACTGTTGAAAGACGAAAAATACATTTGAAGTCTCTGGGAAACCGTGATTGGTAATTAGTCACTTTGAGTTACATATTTCTGACATGTTCTAAACAAAACAATTCAGAGCCCTACACATTATGATCAATAAATATAATGAAATATATTGAAATAATAATACAAATATTGATGTAATTCTTGTTTTAAACATGTACAGATAATGTCAGGTATCTTTATGAACACAAAAGGTGTGGCTTCATTGAAAGCTGAAATAAAACAATAATAAAACAACAATCTCTCATGGATGGCTCAAAGTCTTCCTATGATGAGGCTGATAGGAGAAGAACAATCTCCTGAGTGTGACCGTCCACAACAACAGGCACACAAAGAGGACCCGCCCTCAGCATGTGAGAGCAGCCTCCTGCTACTCACCACCCAGAGGTGTTCACAACAACAACAACAACAACAACAACAACAACAACACACTGAGAGACGGGGAATAAGAGATGGGGAGAAGAATGTAATCTATCAAGGGAAAAAAGGTGGAATCAGGAGACATGGAGAGCAGAGCTCCCTCTGGGAAATAGCTTTACTCCCGGGGTGGAGATGGAGATGAGGTGGAGATGGAGATGGAGATGGAGATGGAGGTGGAGATGGAGATGGAGATGGAGATGGAGATGGAGATGGAGATGAGGTGGAGATGGAGATGGAGGTGGAGATGGAGATGGAGATGGAGATGGAGATGGAGATGGAGATGGAGATGGAGATGGAGATAGAGATAGAGATAGAGATAGAGATGGAGATGGAGAAGGAGATGGAGGTGGAGATGGAGGTGGAGAGCAAAATCAGCATTAGCAGGAATAATAAGCTTAATCTGAAGACCACTCCCTGACACCACAAAAACACCTCTGGTCAGAACAAGGAATCACAAACACTCCCTCTTCCTCCACTGTTCTCCACCTCCACTACTCCTCTAACCTTAGCTGCTGCTCTCTTGCTGGGAGGAATTAGGGAGAACCCCCCCCCCCCCCATCCCCTCGCTCTCTCTCTCTCTCTCCAGATCCAGCTCCCTCACACTCCTCATACTCTCTGAACCATGTGGCTCTCCATCTAGTCATTTACCTTCTTGGGTTTCTTTCTCCTCTGTCCCAGCCCATTGAGGCGATCGCTGGGGTCCAGCCTGTAGTGGGAGTGGTTGTCCTCACTCATTCTCTCCCCCAAACAAACACTTTTATCCCCAGTTTATGTCCTCCTCTTTTGCTTCTCCTCTAGATCCACTGGTCTCGTCTCTCTCTCCCCCTCCCCAGTGAAACAAAGCGAGCCGACCTCTCTCCTCTCTGGTCCTCACTCTCTGGCTGTTGTGGAGTGCCGAGCCAGGCAGGAGGGAGGGGGAGTGGTCGGCCAAGGGGAGGAGAGAAGAAGGAGGGGAGGGAGCACAATGGTGTTGCTATGGCAGCAGCTGCCGCCAGTGTTTATCTGGAAACCTCGCTGGCGACCCAAAATAGTCACCACACACACACACACACACACACACACACACACACACACACACAACCACGTGTGTGTGTTTAAAAAGCTTCTAGGTTTTATAGTTTTTTTAATCATTCTTTTTTTTTGAGAGCGCTGATTTGATTGAAAAAATAAAAAATTATTAGTATCAAAAGAGGAACTGTGCTGCACACAAGTCATTCCCAGCCAACTTTGCCATACTTTGTGTGCTGTGTTTCAGTGTATTTTAGCTTCATGGTCTCATAAAGGATCAGGTTGTTCACTGGTGGTGGTGGATCCAAAGCTTACAGAAAGTTGAATGAATAAGTTGATCATTTATTGTGAAATAGTGTGAACATCTGATACCGGCACATCTCCAGTTTGCAAGGATTTTCCATATTTGCATTATCAGCTGTACACCTTCTCAATCATAAAGTGTGCAGTGGTGCATGTCAAAAAAGATGAAGCCACAAACTCAGCTTGAAGCGACGTGATGCACGCATCATAAAAATGAATTGCTGGTATAAGCAGATTTCAATAAGATTTGATGTGAAACAGTGGAGGAAAATGTTTAAAATGGACTGTGATTATTGATAATCCCTGTGAATCTGATAGCATGTGATTTAAAAGACTACAGAGATGTGAGTCCAGCAGAGCCTCTGATACGGGTTTCCCTTCTCACACGTTTGGAGTCCTCCTCCAGAGACCCAGTCCATAAGTTCCACAGCGAGGATTACACACCAGACACACAGCGCCCTGACGGTCTTTGTTGTCTGAAGGCAGCCAGGTCTTAAATCCATGTGTTCCCCCACCCTTCCCACACACACACACACACTCACACACACACACACAGGCCGCTTTATGAGTTCCTTTGAGAAAGCATTGATTGCCTGTATCTTAATGATGGCCCCTGGCTCTGGGCTCCAGGTTCCAGAAGGCTGAGGCAGCATCTCTTTAATGGTGATGAAACATGGTCAATAATGACAATGTGAATGTTATGATTCACACGTTTGTGTCTCGTTCAAGAAACCTTTTCATTTTTGTCAAGATAATTCTTGTCCTTCTTGTTTTGGCACTCACAACCTCCACGTTCCATCTGTCTGTCTGTCTTACTGTGGCATCAGTCACACACACACACACACACACACACACACAAGAACACACACACACACTCACACTCACACACAAACACACACACACACAAACACACACACTCACACTCACACTCACACACAAACACACACACACACACACACACAAACACTCACACACACACACTCACACACAAACACACACACACACAAACACACACACTCACACACAAACACTCACACTCACACACACACACTCACACTCACACACAAACACACACACTCACACACACACACTCACACTCACACTCACACACACACTCACAGACAAACACACACACTCACACACACACACAAACACTCACACTCACACACACACACACACTCACACACACACACACACACACACACACACACAAACACTCACACATACACACACACACACTCACACACACACACAAACACACACACACACACTCACACACACACACAAACACTCACACACACACACACACAAACACTCACACACACACACACACTCACACACAAACACTCACACTCACACACACACACACAAACACTCACACACACACACACACTCACACACACAAACACACACAGACACACACACACACACAAACACTCACACACACACACACTCAGTGTGAGTGTGTGTGTGTGTGTGAGTGTGAGAGTTCAGATGACTATAAGGGATCAATTCTGTCTGAAGTCACCAGTCCAAATCCCCCTCAATGCACACCCACCTCCATGGCACACATTTTAAAACAACTAAAGAAATATAACCAAATAAAGTGGTTATTGTGATTTGTCATATTTCATGTATGTTAGGTTTAACATATTTTTAGAAGCATCAATGCAAATGCCAGAAATGAAAAACTAACGTTAGGTTAGAAACTAGAGTAGAGTCACAAAGGTCACATGAATTTTGTTTTGTGTACCTTACAGTCTCATAAATAAATAAATAACTTCAATTTGATGATCGCACTGGGGCATCATCATTTCCATTGAGTCACGTGAGGCTGATCATTCCTGACTGTCGGGTTTGATGAGTTATATCATTTAAGTTTAACCTGAAACATTGAGCCTAATAAATAAATAAAAAACATAATCATATTCTGGGTTATTTCATAATGACGTCACAATCAGAAGTGCAAAACATACAGAACATGAATAAGACAATTCCGTTACCCTGCTCATGTGTTCAGACACAAACTCCTTTAAAAGTGATCCAGATGTGATCAGCTGATCCAGATGTGGCGGTCCATAAATAACACATTTCATAGGTCGACACAGCTCATGACGCAACAAGCAACCACAACCTCAGATTCCATAGAATGAACTGTTTATGAATGAGAGCACCTGTTCCGATGGTGACGTAACGAGGACAATAATGACACTTCCAAGAGGCACGTCGACTAGATGAAGATCTGCTCCTGAGCTCAGCATCCACGAGGACCGTTTTATGGCATTCCTCGTGCCGCTGTAAAAGACATGTCTGTCTTAATGCTGCATCAAAGCAGAAGCATAAAGAAAACATGCGGATCGGCACATTTTTTGCCTACAAAACTCATGGCTGTGTAACACATGACAGAATACATCCAGTGTGTACTCACGACTCGGACATGTGTTGTTCCTTCAAGATTGAATGGGTTGTTGTGGAAGACACAGCTGAGGGTTGGTCATTAAAATGTAACAACAGCAAGATGTTTGTGCCAGCAGAGCAATTATTTTCTAATGAGATAGCTATTATTCGTCCTTCTGGCTGATGTTTGCCAAAAGCACAAGACATTCCAAGGAGCATACCATCGACACACACACACACACACACACACACACACACACACACACACACACAAACTAAAAATCAAAGAACACAGTCCTCGTCAATACTTACTACAAAACAAACCTTGATTTCTTTAAATCCCCCCTTGAGATTGTTCTGTCATTACCAGAGGTTTGATGCAGTAGAGCAAGCAGCTGATGGAGCCGCTCTATTGCCGTTGGCTGAACGTGGTTTTGTTCTTCACAGTAAATGATGCCTTTCTATTCACTGTTGGGGGTTCACAAACACAAAGAGACTCAATCCACAACGTAAGCAGTAATACAGAAGGATAACATAAGTATATCCTCAGAGACTAACATTTTCTTTAAATGAGTATGTTTCCGTTTCCCTGACAAGCCACGTAAAGGAGTCGTTGAGTTCCTCCTGTTTCATCCAACACTGATGTAGAAAGTGTGTAAACCTGTCAAAGACGGGCAACACGTGTGTAGCCCGATGACACACTATCATACACCGTAGAACACATCGAGCCGGGGATCGAACCACCGATCCTCTGATTGGAGGTCGCCCTGCTCTCCACTGAGCCACTGTCCCCCCCCCCCCCCCCCCCCCGTGTCACTTCTGGTTCCTAAAAACCAAGATGGCGACAGAAAAAAGTAGAACTAGAGGATTAAAAATGGTAGTCCACAAACCGGTCTTGGTGACTACGTCCACTTCTCATCGTCTATGATTCAAAACCATCAAACCTGCACCTCCCAACAGGCAATGTGCATCATAGTACTTAAGATGTGGCTCTGAGCTGTGTGTGTGTGTGTGTGTGTGTGTGTGTGTGTGTGTGTGTGTGTGTGTGTGTGTGTGTGTGTGTGTGTGTGTGTGTGTGTGTACTAAAGCCAAAACAAGGAGATTCTCTGTTCTACTCCTATTAAATTAAAACACAAAGAGGAAACCAAGATTCTTCACTTCATGACCCGCAGAAGAAAAAGTCTTTTCAAACGGCTTCGCATACCAACTCTGGACACACACACGCACGCGCACACTCACACACACTCACACACTCACAGAGAGGCCTCAGTGACATTGACCTGGACTGACACCACTTCCATTAAGATGGAAGACAAAAGGAACTCTGCATTCCACAGAACCACTGAACGCCACACACACACACACACACACACACACACACACACACACACACACACACACACACACACACACACACACAAACCCACGGTGCAATCAAAGTGATTTAGCAGCAAACGGCTCACAGTCCTATAAGCAGTGACTTTGACACTTTAACAAGAGCTTGAGACAAATATGCAGCGACATGCAGGGAAGAGAGAGACGGAGAAGTTAAAGTCAAAAGACAGATTTAAGTCAAAAGCAGAAATGATACAAAATAAAACATGAAAGAAAAACCTCAAATGAACTTTTTCTAGCAGCATCAGTGAATCTCTCCTTCAGTAACACTATCCTTCAACAGTGAACCGGGGGATTAGCTTTCCTTTAGTGTGGATTACCAAAAGGGCAAGTGGGGCAAACGTCCCGGGGCCTCAAACCATAAAGGGCCCTGGTAATCTCACAAGGAGTTACGCTCATATTACACAATCCAATACAGGAAGTGTAGTGTTGTTGTAGTAACACATTTCTGCACAGGGACACAACCAGTCAGCTGGCTCAAACCCAGAACCTTCTCCACATTCATCCAAATGAATAAATGCATGACAGCAGCGTCTCTGTTTAACACAATAATGCAACAGAAGTGTCTCTGACACATTGCTGCAGCATATTTGTGTCATCTCATCACCCAGACCTTCAGATGTCTTGGTCAAGTTTCAGGTTTGAGATAAAAGTTTCACATTATTTAGTTTTGGTATTATATCACATTTGGTTCGTATAACGTTTTGTGAATAGTGTTTCCAGTTTGGGGATTTCTTTTGTGTTAGTTATTAAATGAATTGTGAACATTTTAAACATCCATAAATATACCTACCTACTATTGTATAAAAACCATCAACATCACAGCACCATAATCTACATCCTGCAGAATCATCAACACCAACTGAACATTAGAACTTCAACTTTGAGGAGCAACATGGGGTTCAGTGTCCCACTCAAGGACACTTTGACATACAGCCGGTCTGTCAGGAATGAAACCATCAACCTTGTGGTTGAAGGATGACCCACTCTGCTGGCAACTGTATATATTTACATGTATCCTCCAAAACACATAAGCCCTAACAATGTGTCCCAGTGCACCCACAGACGCGTTGCTTCATACATCTGGTTTATATTGCCTTGTGAAACCCTTTGTAGCATGTGTTGTTAGTGCTGTATCTCTAAAGTGTATTATTAGTATTATTATTATGAAATGTCAAACATTTAACGTGATCCTTCATATTTACCTTATCTTTCCCAAAGCAAACGTCTTCATTAATTGATACTTTCTATTAACATTTAAATACATGACTTGATTTAATGTAGAGAAGTATCAATAGATGTAGTTCAGTCTTACCATCAATTCAATTTCAATTCAATATATTTTCTGTAGACTAAAGTCACAAATCACAATTTTGCCTCCGATGGCTTTACAATCTGTTCCAGGACCTCACATCACAGCAGCTGTCTGAGACAAATGACAACAATTCTGCAACAACTAAACAGGAAACAGTGAAAAACAAGCCTCTTTTGGGATGTATACATGAGCAAAGATACAGTCAGCAACGATCTGGGGAAGAAAGCTATGGTGAGTGACTAAAGAGAGAGGTAGGTGATGATATTCGGAGTTATTCAACCCCCAAGTAGTCAAAATCATCTACTAACAAGTGATTTGATTGTTCACACCTCGACCATAATGTCGCTGCTGCTTGGAGACATTCATTTAATAATGAAAAGGGAAAAACATGGAACATTGCCTTTGAACGTAATCACAAATGCATTGTTTTTTTGGATTGGATTGGACCCTATAATGCTGGGGGTCATGATGAAGAAGGAGCACATGAGATGTTTGGTCCCCAGGCTAAGTTCATCCCCGACTCTGCATGTGATTAAGGCTTTAGGGAAATGAACCATTGTATATGGAGTAATTCATTTTCAGATGTGAAGGCGCGGCACTTGAGAAAATGTTTATGGCTCAGTGTTATAGTCCACCCCCATAAGGTCCACAGTGAGTTTGACTTGGGGAATTGGTGACCAGGTTCCTTAAAGCAGCCAAACATCCTGAACATCTCCCTGTTCTGCATTTCAAAGCCCAACCTGCCCTTTGTGTCCCCGCCCTGTGAACCCCTCAGTGAGCCACGTGCCCTGTCAGCTGGGGGGGGGGGGGGGGGGGGGGGGGGGGGGGGGGGGGCATCTGGCCTAGCGCCAGCTTCTCTGAATATTTTATGAAGGGTAGAGGGGCGTATCAAAAGAGGGGTGAATGAGGAGGAAAATGAAATGGAGGGAGATTATTGGGAAGAAAAGAACAGTAAAGTAAAGAGCACAACCCTGGGCCTATAATCTTCAGATTACCTTCTGTATGCACAAATACATTCAGGTGAGCACGCACTGCGAAGACATAATAAAGATTAAAGCCTTCTGTACAACATTGAGTAAACTTTGCTTCACTGTCCTTCATTTACATACTGGTGTAATCCTCTACAGCCCCTTGAGGCTACTTGTGGTTCCTAGAGTCCTAAAAAGTAGGATGGGAGCCAGAGCCTTCAGTTATCAAGCTCGTCTTTTATGGAACCAGCTTCCACTTTCCGTCCTGGAGGCAGACACAGTCACCTCATTCAAGAATAGACTTAAGACTTTCCTCTTTAATAGTCCTTATAGTTAGGGCTGAATCAGGTTTGTCCTGGTCCAGCCCCTTGATATGCTGCTATAGGCTTATAGGCTGCTGGGGGATGTTTTAGGATACACTGAGCACCTCTCTCCTCTTCTCTCTCTCCTTATGGATGAATTTACATCTCTCCATTGCACCTTATTAACTCTGCTTCCTCCCCGGAGTCGTTGTGACTTCACGTCTCATAGGGTCCATTGGACCTGGAGGTGTCTGATGCTGGTGAACCGGCCTCCCATTGGCCCTGCTGATGCCCCGCCCCCCCTCCTCTCTACCTCCTTCTGTTTCATGGATTGGAGTTCCATTCATACATTGTCATATTCATGTAATGTGTTTATGTAACTCTGTAACTCTGTTCATCTGTACACATGACATCTATTCTTCTGTCCATCTGGGGAGAGGGATCCTCCTCTGTTGCTCTCCTGAAGGTTTCTTCCCTTTTTTCCCTGTCAAAGGTTATTTTTGGGGAGTTTTTCCTGATCCGATGTGAGGTCAAAGGTCAGGGATGTCGTATGTGTACAGATTGTAAAGCCCTCTGATATTGGGATATACAAAATAAACTGAATTGAATTGAAATAATCAATTCGTATGGTATCCACATCAGTGAGTCAGAGGAGGTCTGGGTGGAGCAATCAATGGTTTTCACCCAGGAAACCGTTGATTGTGTCCCAAGTGAAACCACAAGTCAAAGGTAACATTTGTTACATAACTTCCGTACTTTTGGAGTTATATTAACCCAAAGCACAATCTTTTTCTATCCCTAACCAGGTAGTTTCGAACCTAAGGTTCTGCACCACGGGGGCTTGCACAGGCGTACGGTCGCTCATGTTGCTGAACGTTTGTAGGAAAACACAGGAAAATAAATGAATAAATGTGTAATGCAAACTCTTGTATAAGAATAAGTTGCACCGACACACCCACTCACACTCTAAGTGAATGAGACAGAGAATAACGCTATCAGCTGCAGGCTCTAATGAGACTATTGGCAGCTGCTGACGAGCGGGACAGGACGGTGGCTAAAAGAAGCGATGATGAGGGATTGATCGGGCGAACAGGCCGATCCATAGCGTGACCAAGTTACATCGGAACCATTCTGCCAACCACGCAGCTGTGACTGATGACGCAGGGACAGATTGGATATCTATTGATCCATCTCTGAGAACATAAAGGAGACAGTGATGATAAGACAGCAAAAGATAGTGACGTATAGACAGCAAAGTCAAATGTCAGTGCTCTATGTTTTTATAATTGGAAGTTAGCTAACTCCAATCAGGAACGTGTTATATGATCTATCATATCCATTGGGTAACTTTAGTAAACTCAAGTTGTTAAATGTTAAATAGCCGAGGTCAAAGTTTTACGTTCAGGTGCAAACATTTTGTCTTCAAGGTAGTTTCTAGAAGTACTTTCCATGGGAAGTGGCAAAAATATCTTTCAAGCCCGCGTTCTGTGCACGCTGTGGTTAGAAATAACAAACTGACTGTATCTGGCAATGGAAAGACTAAACTGTTCTGTGTATCTATGCATGTGTTACAGGTACCAGGGTTGGTACCGAGTAGCCAGATGATATGATTCTGCAAACAGGACACACAGATGACACCAAGCACATTCACGTCTGGTCATCACGCCACGCTGCGCAGAATGAGGGGACGTCACTCGCAACGTTGTGCTCGTAAACCATTTTACTGTCGTAAAGTCTGCTTAACGCAAAATAGAGCACCACCCTGCCCCCTGCTGGCTGCAGGGTGGAATGTACAATCCATACAAAACTAAAGAATGTCAGTACTTTATAAACGTATAATCTTCCTAGCTAATATTCTGTTCACTTTGAAACATATTGTTTGTCAATACAAACAAAACACATTAACACACATGTGCACACACATTGGTGGGCGTCACACATGTGTTTCATGTGTCTCGACCTGGACTCCTGCCGAGCCACTTCCTCCCAGGCCTACAGAAACAGCGTTGCTATAGTAATTGTATCTAAGTGAATAACCATAGCAACCGTAGAGATGCTTTTGATGGCGCAGTGGATGCTGCTGGTTGGGATCAAACAGGCCTGATGTGGTTTGAGGAGGATGAGGAAAGGGAATAGAAGAAAGTAGTGAATGGAGAGGCGGAACAGAAAGAAGAAAAGACAAGCAAGGAAAGGAGAGAGGAAAGGAGGAGATTGGAAATAAGAAGTAAAGAAGGAAGAAAAGAAGGTAAAGGAGAGTGGAAATGTACAAAGAAGGTATTCTCTAATGGCACTGCCACCCTTTCCAAATCCATCTGGTCTAATAATGACACACCTGTCGGGGGTCAACTGTAGAGCAGCACCTGGAGGTGGTGATAACTAGCTGTTTCATCCATGCTGCGTTTAATTTAATACAGAGCCTAATTAGAGGAAATGGCATCGAATGGAGATCATTCTCTTTCAAGTGACTTTGAAATGGCACATTCGCCTCGAAAAAACATTGTTGTTCGTTTCCATTTCTGCAAATCACGTGACACGTTGAAAATAGACCTTCTGAACCGAAAATAAAGGGTTCTAAAGTCAAAGTGATCATCTTGATCCGTCCTGGCAGCTTTCAAGATGATCTCTGGTTTTAATTAAGACACCAAAGAACCCTCATCCTCAACGTCTTCATGTGCTGCTCTTAAACTAAAACTTTAAACTCAGACTCTGATTTGAAAGATACAACTGAAACAAGGAGTACCCAATTTAAAGTGATAATCCATAATCAGCTTTGATAATGATATTTTATTTCTAAAGCTCCATGTGTTTATCTTTTCTGCCTCTTTCAGCCCATTGTTTTTGTCAAATCTTTGCTGTTTTTTCAACTTCTTTATCTGTAACAAGTGCAGTCTAAAAAGCATCTACACCACTGTGCCCAGTCCCTCACCGTATTGGGGTAGGGGTGAATGGTGTTTGTTAAAGGAAGATAAAAAAGAATCAGCAATATTATAAATATACACTTTTTAATTGAAAGTTCCTTTCTCGACAAATGGAGTGAACCGCAGGACGTGTAATGAGCAGGCGTATGCTCCACGGCTGAAATTCGGGTCATTTTGAAATGTGTGGATTTGTCTTACTCTATGGCTCCATTGCTGTCGGTCTTCATACTACCACCGGATGGCTCTAAAGTGAAACCTTTAGTGGCTTGATTTTATTCAGGCCTTCTATTTCCGTGTTAGTTCTTTTTTTATTCCTCTGAATATTATTAGAGGCAAGGGTGATGATCTCCTGACCTCAACCGATGATCTCCTGACCTCAACCAGTGCCGATCTGTCCTCAAAAGGATCCTTGAGAAAGTAGTCGCAAATCAGTTGTGTGACTTTCTACATCATTCTAATTTATTTGAGGAGGAGGAGTTTCAGTCAGGATTTAGAAAACACCACAGCACAGAAACAGCACTGGTGAAAATTACAAATGACCTCCTAATTGCATCAGATAAAGGACTCATCTCTGTACTGGTCTTGTTAGACCTCAGTGCTGATAAAGGACTCATCTCTGTACTGGTCTTGTTAGACCTTAGTGCTGATAAAGGACTCATCTCTGTACTGGTCTTGTTAGACCTTAGTGCTGATAAAGGACTCATCTCTGTACTGGTCTTGTTAGACCTTAGTGCTGATAAAGGACTCATCTCTGTACTGGTATTATTAGACCTTAGTGCTGATAAAGGACTCATCTCTGTACTGGTCTTGTTAGACCTTAGTGCTGATAAAGGACTGATCTCTGTACTGGTCTTATTAGACCTTAGTGCTGATAAAGGACTCATCTCTGTACTGGTCTTGTTAGACCTTAGTGCTGATAAAGGACTCATCTCTGTACTGGTATTATTAGACCTTAGTGCTGATAAAGAACTCATCTCTGTACTGGTCTTATTAGACCTTAGTGCTGATAAAGGACTCATCTCTGTACTGGTCTTGTTAGACCTTAGTGCTGATAAAGGACTCATGTCTGTACTGGTCTTGTTAGACCTTAGTGCTGATAAAGGACTCATCTCTGTACTGGTATTATTAGACCTTAGTGCTGCGTTCGACACCATTGATCATGACATCCTATTACAGAGACTGGATCAGTCGATTGGCATTTCAGGTACCACACTAAGTTGGTTTAAATCCTATTTATCAGATCGATCTCAATTTGTATTTGTAAACGATGAAGCCTCAATGACCACCAACGTTAATCACGGAGTTCCACAAGGTTCTGTGCTTGGACCAATTTTATTTACCATATATATGCTTCCTTTGGGCAATATTATCAGGAAACACTGCATGAACTTTCATTGCTATGCAGACGATACTCAATTATATCTATCGATCAAACCAGAGGAGACCAACCAGCTCGCTAAAATTCAAGAATGTCTTAAAGATGGATGACCTGCAACTTCCTGATGTTAAACTCAGACAAAACTGAAGTTATTTTACTGGGCCCTGAACACCTCAGAGATCAATTATCTGGTGATGTGGTTTCTGTAGATGACATTGCCCTGGCATCCAACACCACTGTAAAGAATCTCTAGTTATCTTTGACCGAGACTTGTCCTTTAACTCCCACGTTAAGCAAATCTCAAGTATTGCATTTTTTCATCTACGTAACATTTAAAAAATCAGGCACATCTTGTCTCAAAAAGATGCAGAAAAGCTGGTTCACACGTTTGTTACTTCCAGACTAGATTACTGCAACTCCTTATTATCAGGCTGCTCTAATAAGTCTCTTAAATCCCTCCAGTTGATCCAGAATGCTGCAGCTCGTGTACTCACAAAAACTAAGAAAAGAGATCACATGACTCCTGTATTAGCTGCTCTGCACTGGCTCCCTGTAAAATCAAGAATCACATTTAAAATTCTTCTCCTCACCTACAAAGCCTTGATTGGTGATGCACCATCATATCTTAAGGAGCTTGTAGTACCATATTGCCCCACTAGAGAGCTGCGCTCACTAAATGCGGGGCTACTTGTGGTTCCTAGAGTCCTAAAAAGTAGGATGGGAGCCAGAGCCTTCAGTTATCAAGCTCCTCTTTTATGGAACCAGCTTCCACTTTCAGTCCTGGAGGCAGACACAGTCACCTCATTCAAGAATAGACTTAAGACTTTCCTCTTTAATAGTACTTATAGTTAGGGCTGAATCAGGTTTGCCCTGGTCCAGCCCCTTGATATGCTGCTATAGGCTTATAGGCTGCTGGGGGATGTTTTAGGATACACTGAGCACCTATCTCCTCTTCTCTCTCTCCTTATGGATGAATTTACATCTCTCCATTGAACCTTATTAACTCTACTTCCTCAGCCCCCTCCTCTCTTTGTCCTTCTGTTTCATGGATTGTGGAGGTCTGGAACGTGGTCCATGCCTACTGCTCATTATTCATACATTTCTGTCATATTCATTGAATGTGTTGTAACTCTGTAACGCTGTTCATCTGTACACAAATTTGTGATTTGTGATTTTGGGCTAAACTAAATAAAGTGAATTGAATTGAACAGTTATTGTTCCCAATGTTGACAGTCATATGAAAAGTGTCTGTACTAAGAGTCAGAGAGTCAGAGAGACACCTTGTGGCCCTCATGTGATATTCTTAAAGATCCTTAATCCTCACTGCCCCTCCACCCTTAAACTCCTAAAATCTAAATCCACAATCTGCCATAGAGTCATGTGTCACTATGCTCACAGCCATGAGCCATACTCACAGAGCTAAAATATATATTTGGACCTCGAGCCAAAGCTGCACTGCAAGGTCTTGGAGCTCTTAGCTTGCACAATCAAACATAATAAGATAAGAGGGGAAAAAGTCTCCAGTTTGTATTCATCATCTAAATCAGATTTCACATTCTCATGTCAGACCAGGGGGGGGGAGGTCCCACATCTGTCTCCAAGGGAAGCCTTGGCTAGGTGTCTGTCTGTTGTCAGGACAACAGGGCAAAGGGAAAAGATGGAGAGGAAAATACCGTTAGAGTGGTAGGGGCCGGAGGAGGGCTGATGTGCAGACGACAAAGACGGGCGTGGCTGCAGACCTTCTGTCCGCTAAAAATGTAGACATACATGCTCAGACTAAATATTTATGAGCAGCTGTTTGGCAGTGCATATATGAATATGATGTTGGTTCCAAACATGTGTTTTAATACCACTATTGCATTCTCTGCTAAGACTAAAGAGCCAGATCTTAAAAATATGTACAATTAGCTTGAATTAGATTTCTTTTGTTCTCGTTCATCTTGCTCCTCGTTACTCGCCCACCTCAATCCCCAGACATGTGTGGAACAACTCATTAAGGAATGAGCCCAGGCTGGCCTAGTTTTATCGAGCCGAGGGGGCAAAGAGTGAATAACAGAACGTGATTATCTTTCTATGTTATCAGACGAGTAGCTAGAAAATAATCAAGTTCTTTATCATCTTCTATATCATTACTGTATTACATATCATAAATGGTAAATGGACCTGTACTTGATCTTTTTCAGTCTTCCGGCACTCAAAGCGCTTTCACACTACATGACATCATTCACCCATTCACACACTGATGGGAGGAGCTAAGGTTCCACCTGTCCATCAGGAGTAACTAACATTCACACACTGATGGGAGGAGCTAAGGTTCCACCTGCACATCAGCAGTAACTAACATTCACACACTGATGGGAGGAGCTAAGGTTCCACCTGTTCATCAGCAGTAACTAACATTCACACACTGATGGGAGGAGCTAAGGTTCCACCTGTCCATCAGCAGTAACTAACATTCATACACTGATGGGAGGAGCTAAGGTTCCACCTGTCCATCAGCAGTAACTAACATTCACACACTGATGGGAGGAGCTAAGGTTCCACCTGTCCATCAGCAGTAACTAACATTCATACACTGATGGGAGGAGCTAAGGTTCCACCTGTCCATCAGCAGTATACCATTCACACTGTAGAACAGCTACTGTAGCCATGTGGGGGTTCAGTGTCTTGCCCAAGGACACATGGACATGGATTGGAGGAGCCGGGGATCGAACCACCGATCCTCTGATTGAAGGAGGACCCTGCTCACCACTGAACTACAGTCGCCCCATAGCCCTTTATAGTACTGTAAATTGCTATCTTATCCCATAAACATAGTGGCATTCAAGTTATTTATTATTATTTATAATCATTATTGTTAATATTTTTATATTAAAGGCCTAAGGCCTTATTTTTTCAGTTTGGGTTGTTTTCCTTGCGTTATTTCATTTGTAATGTTATGTCATAAAATATACTATACAGTGGTGTTCATTGTCAGTGTGGTAGTATCAATTATATTGATACTATTAATGACCAGTAATATGCGTACTATAATTATTAGACCTTTATTTAACCAGTGTTAATAAAATAAAATACGAACATTGTACCGAGGCATCCATTCCTTATCAAATGCCACATAAGAGGAAAACAACAAATAGTGAACAAGTACTGAACAAACTAAGACTCAGATAAGAACTGTTACGTGACGTGACTGAAGCTGACTCAGAAACTCGGCTAAAGTTGAGACGGATTAGAAAAGAACTGCATCCTGGTCATCGAACAACACACACACACACTGATTAGACTAACGCTGGAGGCGGGATCGTGAGCCAAGAGGGTGGGACCACCCTGTGCTCCAACCAGAGTAGTCCAAAGTCTAAACAAAGAGACTCCTCCTTCTATTTTTCAGCCAATCACGCTTGCTCTTAAAGACTATATAATGCTAAAGTTTCCCTTCAGTCTGTTACCGAACGACGCCTTGAGCTGACTTCACTCAGACCCGTGCTGCACGTTAAATACTTTGTTGACCTTTGTTCTACCGCACTTGAATAAATCCACTTGTTTTGATTTTAACTTTGCCGTCCTGGTCATCTTTTTCCCAACCTTCGACACCAGGTAAAATCAATTGAGAACCAATTCTCATTTTCAATGATGACCTGGCCAAGAGGCAGTAGCACAGTCCAGACAACACAGATGCAATACAGCATGACAAACACATGAGAAAATGTCTAAAAACAATATAGGTAAATTAATAAACACTATGTACAAAAAAAAAGGCGGGTTACTGGATGTTCTTTGTAAAAAATGTAAGAGAGAGAGAGAAGTGATGGCTGGTCAGCAAGTACAGCAGTCCACTATGACTTTTGTTTGAACATGTTGAGAGGTGACAGCTGTTGGTTTGAGCGAGTTTTATAGTGAGTACCAGTCATCTGCAGCAGCAAAATGAAAGGCGTTATGACCAAACACAGTACGGACTTTTGGAATGATGAGCCTGATGAAGTCACTGGATCTTAAACAGCGATTGCTCAGAAATGTGCAGAAGATTTGAGAGGTAGCGAGGGGTCATTCCCAAAATGGTTTTGTAGACCACGAGCAGCCAGTGTTGTAGCCGCCTGGTATGAAGGGAGGGCCAATCCACCAATCTGTAAAGGTCACAGTGGAGGGTGGTGAAGGGTGCACATGTGGCAACACGGATTGCTGAGTGGGGGAGTGGGTCCAGTTTTCTGAGGGTGGTCTTTGATGCCATTTTATAAATGATATCGCCGTAGTCAAATAGAGGAAGGATGGTCATTTTCACAAGGGTGAATTTGGCAGAGTGTAGAGGAGGCCTTGTTTCAATACAGGAAACCCAGTCTAGCTTTGACTTTAGCCAGAAGGTTATTGATGTGTATGTTAAATGAGAGAGATGAGTCCAACCAGAAGCCAAGGTATTTGTAGGAGGTGACAAACTCCAGCTCTGAGCTATCAGCACTGTAGATCTTGGGAGGGCTGGGGATGAGGAGGTTTTTCCGGTCAAACAGCATACATTTGGTCTTTTTGGAGTTGAGGAGCAGGTGGAGGTTGTTGAAAGACTGTGGGATAGAGGTGAGGCTTTGTTGAAGAGTGGACACAGCAGAGTGGAGTGAAGGACCAGCTGAATATATGATGGTGTCATCAGCATACAGATGAATCCTGGAATTTCCAGCAGCTTTGGCCACATCGTTAATATAAATGGAAAACAAAATAGGGCCTAAGATGGAGCCTTGAGGCACACCTTTAGAGATCGTAAGAGGTTCAGACATGATTTTTTCGGTCTTCACCCGCTGGACACGACCAGCCAGGTAGTTCGCAAACCAGTAACATAATTGCCTCTCTGTGCATTAGTTTTCATATTCTACCTTTGCCACACACAAGTCATTCTAATACTCATGTCAGTGTAACTGTGCTTGAGGAAACTAACGTATGTTTAACACCTCAACATATTTAGAGAAGGCCGCTCTACCTCATCGTCCATGTAGTCAAAGTGATTAAAATACAAAACAACTCATCAGAAGCCTAATTTTCACAACACAACTTTACATATGAGTTCATTTGTTTATGTAAACTTCAACTTGTCCCCAAAGGATCAATTTGTCTTGCAGCCAGATGAATAATACAGTGGAACACACTTAGTATTAAACATTAGATACATAAAAAATATAAATATGTAAAATCATCAAGCCATTCAATTCTACTTCTTCATCAAATGTCAGAAAAGCCCCCACCAACACAGAAGACCTTGGGGGAGAAATTGACTTTGGTTGCATCAAACTGCTAAATGATGACGATGAGTGAGCTGCTGATCCAGCTCTACGATGACTCAGAACCCGACTAGCAAACAGGACGAACACATCATGTGCTGCTGAGTTTGGTTGGGATGAAACCAAAGAAATGGACAACGAACTGGCAGTTTGGGTTAGGAGCTACAGGCTCATAACAAGATTAGTATGAAAGAACAGAACATTTGAATGAAACGTATTTCAGCTTTTCATGTCAATGCATTCTAGGTCAATCTAAAATATTGGTGTAAAATATTGTGCTCTAAATTGCATTATATTTCCAGTGTTGACCCTCAACTACCACCAGAAAGGGAAATTATGAATTTGGAAGAATCTTTTGTTTATCATTTCCAATGAATTAAAATGTGCTCCCAAATCTGTGCCTTTCTCAATCACCCCATATTTTACTGATCCAACTCTTGTCATCTTCAAATCAAATTCCAGTTGGTAAATGGCGCCCTCTTCAGGATGCTTACTAACATTACATAGGGGAGAATTACTTCATTTTAGAAATGAAGCTTAAATTCAATTGAATATGGCTGATCTGTGACTCCCAGTGTAGGCTGGTTCATATTGTGGTCAGGGGTCACGGTGTGGCTGACCTTCCCCACAGCAGTACAGGGGCGGTGCTGTTATTCCTGGCAGCCACTCACGTGACACACTAATGTGCTCAAGTGTTCCATCAAAGACACACAGAAGATGTACTGCCCCTGTCAAAAATAACACAGCTGACAATTTCCATGAATAAAAGTGTGTAGCAGAAATCCGAGTGGCAGCGTGTGACCGCCATCAGCTGGCACTGAACTGGTGTCAGAGAGTTTAGACAGATAGAGTCGCTCAAATGTACAGCAAAGCCAAGCAGAAACATAAGAGCAGCTAGATTTCATATTAAAGAGACTCCCAAATGTCAGCTTTAGTTTATTTCAGCACTAATCAAACCTGTAAAAACAGTGGCATGACGTCTTCGGTGGCTCCAGAGAAGCTTTGTTGGAGAAAGTAAGTCCTGAAGATGTCATCAGGAATATGGAAGAACCAAAGAGTACAAGTAAAAATACCGTACTGGAAAATCAGCTATGAGAATACTACTTGAGTACAAGTCTTAAAGCATCTCATATTTACTGTACTTAAGTATCAAAAGTAATTTCCTGGTGTTAAATGTACTTAAGTAAAAGAAAATGCTGTTTATAAAAAAAGCAAAGGGTCAGAATTGAGAGAATTATGAAGTTTATTCTTTTGACCCAGGACAAGGAGTTGCGTTGACAATAATTGGATTGGCTGTGATCCATCCAGGAGCAACAATGTTCAACATAATATATTGTACAGAAGTATACTTTTGATCTACTATGAACTTATCATCATTATTCTCTGAAAAGCAATATGACACTATGAGTTGTAACAGTGCATTTATAAGTATGCTCATTCCGACTAGAGGATGTAGAGGGCAATGCATAATATTGTGTTCATTATAGATATCAACTTGATGCATCAGGTCAGTGTTTTGAAAAAGGACACCTGCCTTGTAAACTCCTCTGGGCCTGATCTGCGCAACGCAATATATATGTGTATATATATACACACATATATATATACATGTATGTATATATATATATATACACACATATATATACATATATATATATATATAGATACATACATACATACAAACAGGTAAGGACACCTGCCTTGTAAACTGCCTTGTAAACTCCTCTGGGCCTGATCTGCGCAACGCAATATATATGTGTATATATACATATATATATATATATATATATATATATATATACACACATATAAATACATACATACATAAATACATACAGGTAAGGACACCTGCCTTGTAAAGTGCCTTGTGGGCCTGATTTGAACACAAAAGGTATAAATAAGGTTTTGATCAAGATGAATCTGTGATTGGGCAGATTCTGTTATGGTTTGTCTCTGACCCCAAGCGCACGACAACAGCAAGGTTTAGTTCTAGCCGAACACACGGCGTAGTTTATTGAACACAACAAGTCGCTTAGAAAAGAAACACAAAAAAACTCAAAGTGTCCCCTTAGTCCACGGGTGATCGAACATCAAACCCCAAAAAATCCAAGAAAATACTCCACACAAAAAAAGTCAGCAAAGACACGAGGGAAAGTTCAGTGAAGACACAAGGAGGAAAGTCCACAGACATCATGGCACGAACTCGCAACGTCAGCACAGACAGTCCTGATCTTTATCCCCCGAATACAACGAGCTGACGAGCTGCAGCCGTGGGACGAGCTGAGTGGCTTCAGGTGTGAGTTGGAGCTCACCTGGCTTGGCCCCGCCTCCAAGCCCGTAGCTCCCTGGCAGCGCTCTGAGGTACCGGGTGTGAACGGGCTGAGGAGGGAGTCCGGCTGGCTGAGTCCTGACAGATTCATCTTGATAGATGTGATTTTGTAGCGAGTAACGAAAGTTTCAGGGGAAATGTATCGGAGTCAAAGTATCAGTTTTCTTTGTAAAATGTAGTGAAGTAAAAGTGAAACAGAAATAGAAATAGTAAAGTAAAAAAAAAAGTATTTCTACTTTGTTACTATACACCACTGATTTCCACTAACCATAACCATGATCGTTTAACAACTTGTGTTTGGCACCTACACACAAAACACACAAAGTGTGTAGATGCCAAACCCTACCCATACTTGAACTAATTTGACATAAACAATTTTTTGAAATTCAGCACAATCCAGGGTTTTGCAGAATTGTCCAATATGGCCGATATTGTCTGGAAACAGCGATCCACAGCAAGCTGCCGTTGACCTTAGAAACATGATGACCTTGTGAAATGGATGAACCTGAGCACACACAACGCTCACATCATGACTAGAGACACTACAGATCTTCAGTGATACTCATGATGGATATGATAAGTAGATGCATTCTGATCACGATGTCAGCCGGTTAAGGGCTTCTTGAGATAATTTACACCAACAGGTACAACATCCCATCATAGCACAGACTGACCTGCCATCGGTTTAACCACCCATCAATCAGATGATGCTTCGAATAAGCATGATGGACAGGTGGCACTTTGGATGGTATCCGTGTGTGAATGGGTGTGAATGGGTCAATGGGTGTGAATGGGTGAATGGGTCAATGGGTGTGAATGGGTCAATGGGTGTGAATGGGTTAATGGGTCAATGGGTGTGAATGGGTCAATGGGTCAATGGGTGTGAATGGGTCAATGGGTGTGAATCGGTGTGAATGGGTTAATGGGTCAATGGGTGTGAATGGGTGAATGGGTCAATGGGTGTGAATGGGTCAATGGGTCAATGGGTGTGAATCGGTGTGAATGGGTTAATGGGTCAATGGGTGTGAATGGGTGAATGGGTCAATGGGTGTGAATGGGTCAATGGGTGTAAATGGTCGAATGGGTGTGAATCGGTCAATGGGTGTGAATCGGTGTGAATGGGTTAATGGGTCAATGGGTGTGAATGGGTCAATGGGTCAATGGGTGTGAATGGGTGTGAATGGGTCAATCGGTGTGAATGGGTCAATGGGTCAATGGGTGTGAATGGGTCAATGGGTGTGAATGGGTCAATGGGTCAATGGGTGTGAATGGGTGTGAATGGGTCAATGGGTCAATGGGTGTGAATGGGTCAATGGGTGTGAATGGGTGTCAATGGGTCAATGGGTGTGAATCGGTGTCAATTGGTCAATGGGTGTGAATGGGTGTGAATGGGTCAATGGGTGTGAATGGGTGTGAATGGGTGTGAATGGGTCAATGAGTGTGAATGGGTGTGAATGGGTCAATGGGTCAATGGGTGTGAATTGGTCAATGGGTGTGAATCGGTGTCAATTGGTAAATGGGTCAATGGGTGTGAATGGGTCAATGGGTGTGAATGGGTCAATGGGTCAATGGGTGTGAATGGGTGTGAATGGGTTAATGGGTGTGAATCGGTGTCAATTGGTCAATGGGTGTGAATGGGTGAATGGGTGTGAATGGGTCTATGGGTGTGAATGGGTGTGAATGGGTCAATGAGTGTGAATGGGTGTGAATGGGTCAATGGGTGTGAATCGGTGTCAATTGGTAAATGGGTCAATGGGTGTGAATGGGTCAATGGGTCAATGGGTGTGAATCGGTCAATGGGTGTGAATCGGTGTCAATTGGTCAATGGGTCAATGGGTGTGAATGGGTGTGAATGGGTCAATGGTGACATGTAGTGTTAAAGTGCTTTGAGTGGTCAAGACCTCAGAAGCTATTAGAGCTACGAGACTTTCAGTCTTTTATGAATATAATATTAGCACCATATATCATCTATTATACTGCACGTCGTTTACATTCAAAACACTGACATGCAGATGCCGTTTATCAATTGAACATTTGATCTCTCTTTCTGTTTAAAGACACAATTTAAAAATGACATTATGAATTACGTATAAAATCTTGTTCAATGGCAATCCATCATGTAAGATAGTAGTAGTTACTATTATTATGAATACAACTGACCTATAAGCCTCCAATTACAGGGTGGGAACAGGAGATGTATTGTGTGTGAGCACCCTGTTGTTATTACCTCAGCAGTACATTCATTATCATATTAATTATGGATACTCAAACTTGCACACACATGCATAGGAACATGCGATGGCTCTCTGAGGGCATCTTCATTAAAAATAAATGCATCTGCTTAACGGCTTTACTCAAAGGGAACAGAGCACATGGTGCACATTCCTCAGCTGTTGGCTGCTCATTGATTTGTTTAACCAAAAGGCAGACAGCACTCATAAACATAAACAGACAGGATATGACACGGTGTCCCTGGTATCACAGTCTCATGGAGTATCTCCCAGGATGGATCTGCTGCAGATAACAGGTAAGGGACCTCTTTGAGGTCAATGAAGGAGGTCAAGCTTTTGGTTATGCTCCAGCCTGTTACATCAGCCGCTGTCTCATGCTAACCAATGCTAATGCTAGCAGTGCTGCAGAGCATTAGCATGCATGCATTCCCTTCAGTGATGAGAACAAGAAGACGAGAAGCAGGTGTGAAGCTACATGATGAACTGGTGGAGGTCTCTGACACAACCGTCATAGCCAACAGACATTACATTATGCACGGATATTCAAAATAACCATGTTGTCTTTATGCTGTACTATATCAATATAACGTATTGAAGGGTTCCAAATGACTACAGCTCCTTCTCGTCCAGCAGATGTTGTTCTGCTGCGCTTTGGTCCACAAAGCTCAGCAACCCGTTGCTTCAAACTTAATCAATTATTTAGTCACTTCAAGCTCAGAGCGATTGTTTTGTATCCATTCATCTATGGATTATTATTGATCAGTAACCATCAATAAATGCACATCACAAGTTCCTTGAACACACAGTGACGTCTACAAATCATTTGTTCATCAAAATAATATTTACAAAAAAAAGTCAGCTAATGTACGACAGAAGAGCACTCAACGCATTTTGACATTTTGACATTATTATTCCAGATGTGTGATTTATTAATGTGGTGCTGGAGTGTAAAGGATTACACTGGAGTCGTGTTGCTCATAGCTGCTCATGGGTGTGAATGGTGGTGGAATATAACTAAATGCATTAACTGTACCTCAGTAATTACTACTTTATAAAATGTTATTTTATTTTATTTAATAAGGGACAGTGCACATTAATAAAACATTTCTGTAAATGTGCCAGAGTTAGCCAAGACACTTAACTGACTTACTGTAGTTTTCACTGCGTTGCATTATTTGCCCATTGTGGTTGCCGGTTACTTTACAGATTATGATTTTACAATCACAACATGAAGGGTTTATAAACTATGATGTATTGGAATAAATCAGACACATTCCTACGTCTCTGGCCTTGAAAAGAGAAACTACATAAAGAGGATGAACAGCAACGTTCAGACTGCAGTGAGTGGGATCTTGAACATAAAAGGCCATCTACAATGTACGTCAGATAATAAATGAACATCGGCAGAAACCTAATCTTATAGGAGACGAGTAGCAGCCAGTGCAGTAGAAGACTCCTCTGACCATCTGGATTTGTATCAGTGCATCACAGCATCAGCACCAGAGAACCAGACCAGTCTGCTTCTGACCTCTGTCTCCACTCTATCATCTCCATCCATAGGAGTCAACAGCTGCTGCTTCTTTTCAGCAGCAATCCAATGTGAAGACCCACATCAACAATGTACTGATGCTACTAAGTATTATAGGACATATTGTATTCATATGTCGAGGGCTGTCCTCGACCAGACATAATCTCAGTCGACTAACACTATGATTTAACAACAGATCAGTCAAACTGAGCTTCTCCACAAAGAATCACCACTTATTACCAAACATGTGCTCATAAACTTCTTACAATGAACGTATTCAGCATGAAAAAAAGAATAACAAAATTAAAATCGTATTGATTTAAGACCAACACAACGGATTAGTCGGAAGCCACTATGCAGAAGAATAATGCTGTGGACAGCTTTTATTTGACTGAACATGCTTGAACACAAAAGTGATTGACAGCCTGTGGACCTGCACTCAGAACTAAATAACCACCTTAAAACAGAAGCCTGTGTGTTCTCTCAGACCTACAACTACTGCTACAGAAATGAAATAAAGTCACACGTGAAAGGACTATCTGAATTATCTGATGGGTCTTATTATTATCCTGTGACCTGTGACCTGTGTCCTGTGTCCTGTGTCCTGTGTCCTGTGTCCTGTGTCCTGTGTCCTGTGTCCTGTGTCCTGTGTCCTGTCTCCTTTGTCATGTGTCCTGTGTCCTGTGTCCTGTGTCCTGTCTCCTTTGTCATGTGTCCTGTGTCCTGTCTCCTTTGTCATGTGTCCTGTGTCCTGTGTCCTGTCTCCTTTGTCATGTGTCCTGTGTCCTGTGTCCTGTGTCCTGTCTCCTTTGTCATGTGTCCTGTGTCCTGTCTCCTTTGTCCTGTGTCCTGTGTCCTGTGTCCTGTCTCCTTTGTCCTGTGTCCTGTGTCCTGTCTCCTTTGTCCTGTGTCCTGTGTCCTGTCTCCTTTGTCCTGTGTCCTGTGTCCTGTCTCCTTTGTCCTGTGTCCTGTGTCCTGTGACGTGTGTCCTGTCTCCTTTGTCCTGTGTCCTTTGTCCTGTGTCCTATCTCCTTTGTCATGTGTCCTGTGACCTTTGTCCTGTGTCCTGTGTCCTGTCTCCTTTGTCCTGTGTCCTGTGACCTGTGTCCTGGGTCCTGGGTCCTGGTCCTGTGTCCTGGTCCTGTGACCTGTGTCCTGTGTCCTGTGACCTGTGTCCTGTGTCCTGTGTCCTGTGTCCTGGGTCCTGGGTCCTGGGTCCTGTGTCCTGTGTCCTGTGTCCTGTGTCCTGTGTCCTCTGTCATGTGTCCTCTGTCATGTGTCCTGTGTCCTGTGTCCTGTGACCTGTGTCCTGTGTCCTGTGTCCTTTGTCCTGTGTCCTGTGTCCTGTGTCCTGGGTCCTGTGTCCTGGGTCCTGGTCCTGTGTCCTGTGTCCTGTGTCCTGTGTCCTGGTCCTGTGTCCTCTGTCATGTGTCCTCTGTCATGTGTCCTGTGTCCTGTGTCCTGTGACCTGTGTCCTGTGTCCTGTGTCCTTTGTCCTGTGTCCTGTGTCCTATCTCCTTTGTCCTGTGACCTGTGTCCTGTGTCCTGTCTCCTTTGTCCTGTGTCCTGTGTCCTGGTCCTGTGTCCTGTGTCCTGGTCCTGTGTCCTGGTCCTGTGTCATGTGTCCTGTGTCCTGTGTCCTGTGTCCTGTGACCTGTCTCCTTTGTCCTGTGTCCTGTGTCCTGTGTCCTGTGTCCTGTGTCCTGTGTCCTTTGTCCTGTGTCCTATCTCCTTTGTCATGTGTCCTGTGACCTGTGTCCTGTGTCCTTTGTCCTGTGTCCTGTGTCCTGTGACCTGTGTCCTGTGACCTGTGTCCTTTGTCCTGTGTCCTGTCTCCTTTGTCCTGTGTCCTGTGTCCTGGTCCTGTGTCCTGTGTCCTGTGTCCTGTGTCCTGTGTCCTGTGACCTGTGTCCTGTGACCTGTGTCCTGTCTCCTTTGTCCTGTGTCCTGTGTCCTGTGTCCTGGTCCTGTGTCCTGTGTCCTGTGTCCTGTGTCCTCTGTCCTCTGTCATGTGTCCTGTGTCCTGTGTCCTGTGTCCTGTGTCCTGTGACCTGTGTCCTGTGTCCTGTGTCCTGTGTCATGTGTCATGTGTCATGTGTCATGTGTCATGTGTCCTGTGTCCTGTGTCCTGTGACCTGTGTCCTGTGTCCTGTGTCCTTTGTCCTGTGTCCTATCTCCTTTGTCCTGTGTCCTGTGACCTGTGTCCTGTGTCCTGTGTCCTGTGTCCTGTGTCCTGTGACCTGTGTCCTGTGTCTTGTGTCCTTTGTCCTGTGTCCTATCTCCTTTGTCCTGTGTCCTGTGACCTGTGTCCTGTGTCCTGTGTCCTGTGTCCTGAGGAGACACCCTCTGGCTCAGATTGATGCTTTTTCTTGTCAAGTCAGCTCTGAAATGAGATTATGTGGTTATGGTTTGGGACCCCTAAGCGGGTGGTGCTCAATAGCCTGACCTTTTGACCTTTTTCACTGGGTCAGATCTGTTTGTTGTTTCGGGGCCAGCTGTGAGTACATCACATTCCTAATGGTGGAAACCAATAGTGAAGCCCATTAGAGGGCGTAGCAAGTATGACATATACATATTAGTTACTGGATGTAACTCCAGTTCTATGAATAGGTAATTCGCTCTGCAACTCCAGGCACACATGGGTCTAAATACAGATATGTGTGGAATTCTATTACATTCATTTAAAAGAAGAAATATTATTGTTAACAATACATTAATGAGCCGTGTGTATATTTCTGTTGTATTAATTTATTCTTTCTTTCTTTCTTTCTTTCTTTCTTTCTCTCTCTCTTTCTTTCTTTCTTTCTTTCTAACAGCTGAACCACAGGCAAACCACAGCTATGAACTTAGCATCTTGACTTAACATCATATCATCAGAGCATCACTGGTTGGGCAGGTCACTGCAGCCATCACGTCTACAGCCCTGAACCACAGTGTCACAGTCACAAGCACACTTAGAGTGTGTGTGTGTGTGTGTGTGTGTGTGTGTGTGTGTGTGTGTGTGTGTGTGTGTGTTCATTCTTTACACGTCAAACTCCTCTAACTGTCTGCGTCATGCTACAAGTAACTAACCTAACTTTCCTGTTATTGATGTTATGTTAATAATACTATATTCTCTATAAAAGATGGTCATTCGGACAGCTTTAAAAGACCATACCGTTGTGTGGTTTGTCTTTCAATATGTTATTGTTTATTCAGAAGAATTCACATGAAAAATACTGCTGACCATTTCCCAAAGCACATTGATAACATGTTCTCTAGCCGCAGGTTCAGTGCCCTGCTTCATGTTACAGGTGCTGTTACTGAACCTCAGTGGAGGAAGAAGCGTTCAAAGATGGAGAACAACAGATGTTTCTTTCTTACTCCAGACCTCCAGATCTTAAAAGTAGAAGTCTTCAACTGACACTGACTCAAGTGACATCTGATTCAATACTACAGTATTTAAAATACCACAAACTCCCAATGCGAAAAAAAGGTAATTGAATCAGGCGGCAACCTCCAGTTCTGAAAACTAAGGACAATGTTGAGGTGCCTTAAAGCTGCATTCTCTCTCCTGACCACCTGGGGGCGACTCCTCTGGTTGTATAGAAGTCTATGCTTCATGTGTTAAAGCTGCATTCTCTCTCCTGACCACCAGGGGGCGACTCCTCTGGTTGTATAGAAGTCTATATAAATGACTCTACTTCTCTTGATGTATTCCCTCAGTAAACATTAGTTTTTGGCCTCAATCTCAGGTTTCAAGTCTTCTTCAATACAGCGTGATGTTCATTATGGTCCAATAGAACATAAAGCATCTTTAGGGCGGGGCTACTTTGGGATCGATAGATTTCTACCACTTTTTTCTGTTTTCATCTTTGAACCCTTTCACAGTGTGTTTTTAATTCATGAAAGTTCATTCTAAAAAATGTTTAACCTGAAAATGTCCTTTTCAGCGGATTACTCTCTTGTGTCACATCTGGTTCCAAAAACCAAGATGGCCGCGGCTTGAATCCAAACTTGAGGCTTCAAAATGTCTGTCCACAAACCAATGGGTGATGTTACGGTGACTACGTTCACTTTTTATTTCTTTTGAATTCAATTTGAAATTTTGTGGAGTAGAAGAAATTGATAGCAGCACAAAGATAAGTAAGGTAAGGTAAAGGTAAATTTGGACTTGAGAAAATCGACTTACAATCCACCAGCATTAGAACATCTCGATACGCAGTTTTGTTATGTGCATGATTTACTATATGGATCACAAATCATATACAGCATAAGCAACTAGAGCCCTATGTCTGCAACAGCATGGGTATGGATGTAGCTTATGAGCTCTGTTCCCAGAGGCAGAGCGCCTCAAGATGGCAGTCTGATGTAAAGGGACTATAATGTCGTGCTTTTCACCGAGTGTGTGTGCAAGGGGAGGCATGAACACAATCATCTGCTCTGGACCTCCACAGCTTTAAAAGAAACAATAGATAGAATTATAAAGTAGACATGGAGGAAATATGATCAATCTCATCAAGTCGTATATTTGATTATAGGGTCTTGGTGTACCAGGAATCTTTTATCAGATAAAACTAGACTGCAAGGGATTGAAATTATGTGATTTGTCGTATTATAACTTAGTTTATGTGGAAATTACAAGAAAAGAAAGAAAAAGTGAATTTCTCTTATTGACCTCTCTTACAAAAACCATCATATCTAACTTTAATATGCTCCTTTACAGATGGAGGAAGATGATCATAATGATCATAATTGCAGTCACAGTTACTCTGCAAAAAATGATCTGATCTGAACATCTTCACTGCTTCCATAAGGGCCAGATGGAAATGTCACTAAATATCAGCTGTCTGCCTCTGACACAGACACACAGTAACTGTCAGCACCAAGCTCCATCAGGCAAATATGATATTAAACAATACTCACATCCTATCAGCTTGGATCACAGTGGGCCAGCTGGAAAATTGAATGCTGGTGTTGGGGTATGAAAACTCTCTCTAATGTCAGATATGTCCTCCCTTGTCTGTCATAGTTTGGGGGACATGTAGCTTTGGAAGGCAGAGACACATATTGTGATTCAGCCGTGGACAGACACACAAGACCAATCTCATTATCTCCAGGCAGACATGGTGTTAATAAAAGCTATTATGTCTTTAATATGAGAATAGTTTCCAATTTGTTTGTTTCCTATATGTCCCTCTGTAAGCTGTTTCAATTATGTGTGTTTCCAGAAGTAAATGATTACAGAAGGTCTGCTCATACATAATGAACCAATAGAAAAGTCCTCAGGAAGCCAGATTAAAGAGAATAAACAAGCATTTTATGAGGGAAATGTTGACCAGTATGATAAAAGAATCAGAAACTAATATCTCTGTGAAAGTTTAATTCAACTGTTTCTTGTATTTGATCTGTAAATGTCCCCTTTGCCACACAACCTTCTTCAAAGCTGTACTACGGCGCAAAAACATCTTTAATTGAGTCATTTTAACATTTGAAGATTCCCAATTCATATGTGTATGATAACAATGGATCAAATACATATGTAAAAGGAGTTTCTGGAAATGACAAACCCACAGAGAATGGTCACTTGACTTGCCCTCAGACACTCTGCTCTCACACCACTGGACTTAGAGAAGACAACAGTGGCATCAACACACAGGTCAGAGGTCACAGGGTTTCTTTGCTGTGTGCTGCCTTTGTCTCGCTCAGCTTTTGCCTCCCTGACATGACAGATGGACTCCTGCTACAGAGAGCAGAAGAAGAAGAAGTTATTGAGTCACGCTGAAAGGAGAGACCATCTATCTCCTTTTGGAAGATTCCATTGAAAGAGACATCAATAGATGGAGCTGTCTTTTCTTCATTTCCTCACATTCTTTCTTGTTCTTTCAAAGCAAGAACTGGGCTTTATAATTACTACACTGGACATAGCATATCAAATATTTCCTCTATTGGAGGATGAAAGATTTATTTTCGAGTGCCAGGCTTTTGATGTCCAAGGTTGGTGACGTTTACAACTTTGCTTATCGTTTGACTGCTTGTCTTTTTTTGCCACATCAGACTTTGCAATAGCAATGACATATGTCAGCAGATCTCGCCAATGACTTTGTAAAAACACTATCATAATTGACAGAAACCATCGGCAATTTGTAAAATAAGTAATAAATAAGTTCAATAAAGCAGGAAGGAGAAACAGCCCCAGTGATTTCTACACAATCACTCTCTAGATCTAGAGCCTTTGAGAGCATACCACGTTTGACTCGGCCGTTCTTCAAGTTACCAAACAGCTTCAGGTGAATTCCCACGATCCTCTGAACTGACGGAGGGCCGACCCTGATCTGCATGTAGCCCAGGAAAACCAATCCAGATCGCACTATAAAAAATCACCATACACGCAGACGATATCCTGTTAAATATGACGCCTTCCCGAACATCCCTCCAGTCATTCCCCAGTCTATCATCTTTAGTCAGTGGGTTAAGTAGGTGATAAATAAGTGTCTGACCACTCCATCACCTGGCCTAGTCCCAAGAGACGTCTATATACCAACATCTAATGGGATGCTGAGGTGATCTACAATGTAGGATTTCATACATCATCAAATGATATGAAATCAATGGCCGCTTGGACGGTGAAAAATCAATCTTAAAACCTTTACTTTAGAAATTCAACATCAGGTCACAGGGTTTTTTTTAAGTTCACCATTTACATTGTATAACTGCAGGAACTATTGAGTCGTTTACCAAAGTGAATGTACATTTGGTTATGCATTGATTTTATATATACTTGCACATGTAAATAAGAAAGTCTATGTTTTAAATGAATACATAAAGAAAGATATGATAATTATATAAGGGATATTATGAAGAATATTCTGAGGAATGTATTGTAAAGCATAAGAGGAAGATACTGTTTTTATTATTGTAACTGTACTTGATGACAAATGTAACAATTAACTGTATGATGCATGAGAATGAATGAGATTTTATTGTTTAGGGATGATAGTTAAAATGGATGCCGATGTAATAGGAGACGTTACTTTCATTCTGAAGGCAAAATAAGAAGTTTTATTCTGAAGGGACCTTCCTGAGGTTTGACCCCGCCATCTTGGAATAATTAGCGTTAGCGAACAGAACGTCTGCATTGTTTGAACTAGACATTTGTACTAACCTTTAGGTGTGAACTCCTTTGCATGCCGGACTAATCACCGGAGTCTTTGTGCTGGAGTTTTAGAGTTCTACCTGAGGTTAGGAGGCCAGACAGCACCTGGCTTACGGAGCTGTCAGACTGTCATTCCAACTCCACGATCGTGAAGCTTAACTGACTATCATCTTTGCCATTAAATATTGTTCAACTTTAAATCATTGGATCCTGAATTTTCCTGCGGCCGCGGGACCCGAGGTTTTGATTTATTGTTTCACTGCCAAGAATCTAAAAGCCAATGAAGTGTTGGATCATGCAGGGTCAAGAGGTTCTGAGGTTGCTCCACAACAAGGACCTTTAGGACTGACATCTGAAGCTCGAGTGGAAGTTCAGAAAGAAGACCATACGATGATAATACCATATGCAGATCAATGACAGACCTCTTGTATGCCTAAGCCCGTAATTCATTTCTCATAAATCAGCCAATCACTTCTATTATTTAATTGCTGTCAGGGCTGTCAATCATGACATCAGCTGTTTAGATCAGCTGCTCTCCTCTATCCAATAAGCACAACAATGACATGTCTCTTTTAAATATGACTGTCCGTCTCTCTACCTTCAGTTCATTCTTGGTGCTGTTACGCACCCCTCCACCTCCCCATCTCCACCCAGTCTTCGCAGATCCATTAGCTTCATCAACTCATCATTCTATCAGTCTCATCAGCACCACCGCCACCACCATCAGCATCACCACCGCCAGGTCTGGACTCCACGGGACTCCATCTTGTTGCTGATCGGGACAGACGGCCCTCCATTACAAATCTCCCTGTAGAGTCCAAGACTTCATCATCACATATAATCTGTTCATAACAAACAATGATATTTCCTTTATCTAACTGGTCGCTCCTGATTGAACTGGTCTTAGAGAGTTTTTCACTTAACAGTGGGCTTTACATTTTGTGGCTTACTTTGACTGACACGCCCAGTACTGTTCCCCCTGAATTGATTGGCCAGTGATTAACAACCACTTTGTTATCCGATCTGGAGATTCCAGCTAATATCTAACCTCTCACCTGTCAATGACACACAGCCACATCTCAACTGCTGCAAAGCACAGAAGAAAGAGAAGCAAGGACTGTCTGTCACCCAGTCAGATCTTCTTCTCAAAAAGACCAAAACAAAGATGTCTCCTGCAGTTATAACAGTGGAGGCACGGCTCCTCTGTGGGTTACAAACTGATATTTGACATACCATAGACACAAGGTTTTCAGCAGCAACCATTTGAATTATCTTGTAATTATGGAATTGTAATATAGATAGGGAGATTGTGAGTGTAAGATATAAGAACCATGTTGAAGGGGCATTCAGAGCTTCAGAATTGTGAAAAAAAGATAAAGTGCAACATAAAAAGAGTTCATATTAATAGATTTTGTTTGTCTTACTTCGAGGGGGATAATAACCAGTTTCACAGGGGATGCCAACAGTAAGTGAGTTATGCAATGAGCTACAACTGAGAACCTGTTTTTTTAGCATATGGTTACATGGTAAAGCCCTCTGAGGCAAATTTGTAATTTGTGATATTGGGCTATACAAAATAAACTGAATTGAAAACTGAAAACTGAATGGTATTGGTTACATGTTGGCTAATTTGCACCAGTAGGCAGAATTCACTTGTAGTGGTTCCTGTGCAGTGGACCCGCGGATTGTCTGACACTAAAAAGAATGTCTAAATGATTCAGGCTAGTTCTGGACCAAAAGGAGCTCACGCTACACATGGACACTTTCCCACTTCCCATCAGAAAATGTCGTCTGCATGCAATAAAGAACATGCATGGAATCAAAGGAAGAGAGAACATCTTAACAAATCACATTTAAAAATAGCCATGGCCAAACCTTACTCGACAGTTTTATGGAAACCAAGCCATTCTTTTTTGTATGTTAATATGCAAATTATAGATGTAAGAGTTCTTTTTTTATTAAACTATTCCATTTTCCTTTCATTTCTGTTGCATTTTTTTCTTGGACTAAATCCTGCTGTTAAAAACAAGAAAATAAGGAAAAAGGAAGAGGTGGAAGAAAGTAGCTCTTCTGTTGGCCCACATTTGATGTGATGGAGTTTTGGTCCACACAAATAGACAGACGGGGGTAACATCTTTCCTGTAGTTATTACGGAAGTGATGGGAGCAAGACTAAAAATAAAGCTGTGAACAGAATGCACCATTTCTTTGACAGGGGAGGATCATAAAAATGAAAGAATGAGGCTAGAGAAGTAAATAACAAAACCAGTTTACAATATAAGGCAATCCAAGCCACCACAGATATGGGCCTTAACAAGAACATATGCATTATTTCTAACTATGCTAGTGGTGTGATGGAGATATCTGATAAACTTTTACAAATATTGCAATTACATTTTCTACCGACATTCATGGTCCCCAGAAGATGAAAGATAATAACAGCCCCATGGCATAATCCTCCTGGCCAGAGAGCTCTAACTTGTGTCGAGGGTGTTGGTCACAGGTTATGTTGAGTAACATGTAAAGCTTACCAGAGAGGCATCTTGTTCCGTCTGTCTTCGACAAGTCAATGGTAAATGTAGTATTCCCCTGCATTCAATATTCCTTGACTCGATGCCCTTTCTGCCAGCTCTGGTGCTTTAATGACTTCTCCCAAACTGAACCATAGTGGCAACACTTCATAGCCCAGTAGGTTCAGACTCATTGCTCTCATTAATCTGGTTTCCAGCAGCAGCAGTCAACTTATTCCAGTTGTAAAGCTTTGTTAAACCCACTGTACACTACCTACCCAGCAGACAGCCAATAGACAGAGTTACAGACTAGCTCTTGAACGTAATGGCCCTCCCTCTGACTCCCATGGTAACGTGTATGTTAGCAATTTAATTCAATTCAATTCAGTTTATTTAGTATAGCCCAATATCACAAATCACAAACTCCACTCAGAGGGCTTTACAATCTGTACACATACGACATCCCTGACCTTTGACCTCACATCGGATCAGGAAAAACTCCCCAAAAATAACCTTTGACAGGGAAAAAAGTGAAGAAACCTTCAGGAGAGCAACAGAGGAGGATCCCTCTATCAGGATGGACAGATGAATAGATGTCATGTGTACAGAATGAACAGAGTTACAGAGTTACATAAACACATTACATGAATATGACAATGTATGAATGGACCTCCAATCCATGAAACAGAAGGAGGTAGAGAGGAGGGGGGGCGGGGCATCAGCAGGGCCATTTAGTTGGTGGGGGTAACAGTTCCTTCCTAATGTTCCAAATCACTGTCGGACTGTTTCCTTATTTTGGTTTGGTTAGGTTTAGACACACACAAACAAGTTAGATCACAGTCTCACGTATAGACCTCTACTCATTTAGGTTGGGCACCAACGTTGACCCTTGGTAGGAAACCTGACATGAACGGAGGCCCTGCTGACCCATACAACCAGACACACCACCTCCCTACCAAGTCCTAAGGGTCTATTTCATGTTTCACTACTTCCACTTTTGCTCCTGGAAAAAATGAGTCATAATCAGGCACTTGAGTTCTCTGACATATATATAGTCATAAAGTCATATCTAGGCATTTCAACAAATTATTTGTTTTTTTGGTAGGCCCTTCTCCATAGGGATGGTGTTTAAAACTATGAAGAGAAGATCCAAGTCATGATAAAGAAGAAGTACCTTTTAAGGACATTGCATTATGTAAGCCATGGTTGCTTTTGACAAGACCTTTCAAAGCTCTAGGAATATATTGTAATAAATGAATGAATGATTGGTCATCACGTGTAGCACATGCAAAGCTCCCTTTGAAAGTATTATTATTTCAGGGTGGGTCCAAAGAGCACAAAAAACAATGATACATGAACACACACCAGCAGCACTGGTGGTGGTGTGATTAGGACCTAAAGCTCTGGCTCCTCATTCAACATCGAACCCAAACAGAGCTGCAGGACTGATTCTCCTGAACGCTCCAAGATCACAAAAGGTCAGACAGAAATACACCTGCAGTCTAAACACGACCAAGGGTAGAAACAGGTCCTCTAACACCGTACATACTGAATCACATTCTCCTTTATGTTCTCTGATCAGTCACAGCTGTGTGATCTCCAGAATCAGAGGCTCGTTCAGATGTAACTTGGTCACGCTATGGATCAGCCGGTTAGCCCGATCAATCCCTCATCATCACTTCTTCATGCCACCGTCCTGTCAATAGCCTCATTAGAGTTATTCTCTGTCTCAATCACTTAGATCGGAGTGGCTGATCTAGCATACTATAGAAAACTACAGTATTGTAGAGACAGTTCACCTCGTTGAGTTGGGGCACTATGTAGAGTTGTCCCAAAATAAGTCAAACGTGTGAAAGTCGGAGTTACGAGAATTAGCGCCTTGTGACTGTATAAAATAGACGAACCCTCAAAATATTCAAGTCTGAATGAATCCAGACCACTGGTGAGTTCCTGAGAACCATGTGTGCAATTTGGCTCATCCTACTGGATCAACAAGGCTCACTGAAACACAATCGATACACAACTGGTGCATCCTTTGTGTACACATTACTTGTTTGGTTTTATTTCAGTCGGACTTAAAAGTACAGATCCACCTGAGCACACGTTTGTTTTCTCCCTGCAGAGGTCAGGTCAGACCTGTCGACCATACTAAAATGGTGAATTAATGTTGCTCTCGGGTCTGAGTGGAGGTGTTGAAATATTACTGAGGTCTGTACTGGTCCAGAGAGCAGCCGACTGAGGCTGATGGTGTCCACTCCTACATCCTCGCGACCTTGTAGAGGTTGTCTGATACCGTTTTTCAAGACTAATACTATGAGTTGATCTACCAATCTAGACGCCGTCTAAAGGCACCATTAAATTCAATTCAGTTTATTTTGTATAGCCCAAAAAAAATTACAAATTTGCCTCTGAGAGCTTTACAATCTGTACACATACGACATCCCTGACCTTTGACCTCACATCGGATCAGGAAAAACTCCCCAAAAATAACCTTTCACAGGGAAAAAAGGGAAGAAACCTTCAGGAGAGCAACAGAGGAGGATCCCTCTCCCCGGATGGACAGATGAATAGATGTCATGTGTACAGTATGAACAGCATTTACAAAGTTACATAAACACATTACATGAATACTACAGAAATTATGAATAATGCGTAGTAGGCATGGACCACGATCCAGACCTCAACAATCCATGAAACAGAAGCAGGAAGAGGAGGGGGGCAACAGCACGGCTATTGGTCTGGCCTCGTGAAAGAGGCCGGACCAATGAGGCCGGACCAATGAGGCCGGGCCTTTGAGGCAGGAGGCACAGAGAAGGAGGCAGGGCCAATGGGAAGGAGGCCGGGTCCAGGCCAGAGGCTGGATGCAGGAAGCAGGGGCAAGGGGTCAGGAGCCAATGATATCTGATACTGTGATGTGAAGTGTGCAGTGAATCTAAACTACAGTGAACATTTTTAATTTCAAACACAGTTGAACACAATGAATAGCTTAAAATAATATTTTGTCTGTCAAGACAAGATCTAAAATAGAGCCTAACACATTTTTGGGGGGGAGGGGCAGCAAGAGAACGTTTTTCTGACCCTGCAAGATGTTTTTCAGAAAGCAATTAATGTAAAGTACATGATGGACAGAGTTTTATCATGGAAGATAAGAACAACAGGTGGCAGTCAATGATCAACCACATCAGTCACATCAGTATCTGAACAGCAGAACATGATGAGAAACATAAGGTGCATGTTCTTGATAAGGTTATTTCAATGACACCTGTTCTTGCTGCTGAAATCCTTTTTGGTGCTGGTTTCCATGTTGGGTGATAAAAAGACAATTATAATGTGTTTGCTACCAGAGGGGAAATAATAGAAGATGTTTGGGAATCTCTGGCCTACATTGTGTTAATTAACCAAAGACACTTAAAGGATGAATATTTAACAACAATATCTAACAACACTTCTCTGCCCCTGCTGCTGCACAGAGCGCTGAGAGCGTATTGAATACATTTGACACTGCACACCCCTGGGTCCCCAGCATTACACCCGCCAAGTGTGACATAGATACACGAAGAACACATTGATAGAGATTTCATGTTTTATAGTTACATTCATCACAGGTTACAGACCCACTTCCTGAAGAAGTTTTGACAAGTTATCTTTCATGTCAAAACTCGAAAAAGACTCGAGACCAACAAGACTTAATTTAACTGTTTCAATCTTGAACAAGTCAGTAAGTGGACTGTACTTTTCTAGTTATCCGACCACTCGAGGTGCTTTAACACTTGTCATCACTCACCCATTCACACACTGATGGGAGGGGCTACCTGCCCATCAGAACTAACTGATATTCATACTCATTCACACACTGATGGGAGGGGCTACCTGCCCATCAGAACTAACTGATATTCATACTCATTCACACACTGATGGGAGGGGCTACCTGCCCATCAGAACTAACTGATATTCATAGTCATTCACACACTGATGGGAGGGGCTACCTGCCCATCAGAACTAACTGATATTCATACTCATTCACACACTGATGGGAGGGGCTACCTGCCCATCAGAAATAACTGATATTCATACTCATTCACACACTGATGGGAGGAGCTACCTGCCCATCAGAAATAACTGATATTCATACTCATTCACACACTGATGGGAGGAGCTACCTGCCCATCAGAAATAACTGATATTCATACTCATTCACACACTGCAGGAATAGCCTGCGGGGGGAAACCAAGGGGTTAAGTGTCTTGCACATTGGACACATGGACATGGACTAGCGGAGCCGGGGATCAAACCACCGATCCTTCCCTATTGAAGATGACCCTGCTCACCACTGAGCCACAATTTACCTCCTGTTTGTGGAATGTGATTGGCTGCTGTTAGATTGATTCAATCTGTCAGGAATCTGTCAGGAATGAGTTGATTTACTTCACTGCATCGGGACATTCCCAGTCCAAAGGTTAACGTCCAAGTGAAGTCACAAGTCACTGGTGTTAAAGTCGAGTGGCAGGCCATGCTCAAGTCATTTCATTTGGTCTCAAATCCAAATACCTTTGAGGACATGAGTAATGAACTACCTAGTTGTTGAGTTTCAGGATGTGGCTACTGGAGAACACATGTTCTCTCTCAGCGTGCTGAGGCTCTCACCGTTCACACAGAGTGAGACCAGAGAAATGTCCAGTATCAAAAACCTGATGAGAAATAGACATATCTTCCCCAAAAAGGTCTTTATTCATAATGTCATATTCAAACAAATGAAGACACTGTGGGTCCATCCAAGTACGAAAATGCAACCAATCAGGAGAAAGACGAGGAAAAGAGAAAGCAGACAGAGAGCGACGGCAGTGACCAACGTTTGGCCATTTCACCGACAATCTGTCTCTCCGGGCGGAGATCCAAACTCAAGGCCAAGGCCACAGTTCAGGTCCATCAGTATCCGTTATGTTATGTGAAACGCTGTCAACAGCAATGTGAGGCCAGTCATAATGATGAACCCTCAACAGAGGCTCACATGCACACTGATGACATCATACCCACTTGGACAAGAGCCCGAACAGCAGCGTGGAGTCAGTGCTGCTCACACACTGAGAGGCATGAGACCGAAAGAGCAGCCAGGAGTCACACATGTACGGTGTTTTGTACATGTGAAACACACACACACACGCTCACACACACCCACACACACAATCTGTGATAGGTGAGAGAGATGAACAGATTAGAGCCCCCTGCTATAGAAATGTTGAGACAGACAAAATCATGTGAGAGCATACAAGGCCAATAAGAATCAAGTGTGTGAAAGTATGCTACTTTTCTCCAGGTGGTGCAAATTGTATGTCAAAACAAATGTTTGACTAACTGAAGCTAATGTCTGCCGAAAGTTCATAGATCTATCGGTAATGTATCGTTTTTTATTTCAAAACAGCATTTCTCCAAGTAACAATTCTATTTCATAATTATATTTTTAGGGGTAAATATACTCTCAAATTCTGATACCCCCCCCCCCCAGCATATTTAAAACACAGGTACTGTGTGATGTGGAGTGTCAGGTGATGCAAATAAGGCGCGTTTCCACCAACTGGTTCTGGAGCGAATAAACTCTGCTAAAGAGTAGTTTGGTCAGAAGTTGTCTGAGGTCGCTCGGCCATCTACGAGAGAAAAGTGGAGAGACTTCAGGAATTTGTTTCAATTGGACGAGTTTTAATCGTTCTTTCACGTCACCTCGTATTGCCGATGTTTCCTGCTGTCTGGCCCCGCCCTCTTGAATTTCAACCAATCACATGTTCCCAGCCTGTAAGCTGGGGACATGTGATTGGTTGGTTTTATCATAGTTAGTTGTGTCATTTTGACCTTCATGTCATTCCATACAGAGCGAAACATGAACAAAACACACGCACACACACGCACACACACACACACACACACACACACACACACACACACACACACACACACACACACACACACACACACACACACACACACACACACACACACACACACACACACACACACACACACACACAGAAACAACAAGGCCTCCAGGAACAGCAACAGCTTCCAATCAGCCAGTGAGTCTGTGAGGCGGGGAGGGGGATGGAAAGCCGATATGATTTAAATACACATCAAAATAATCATATATCTTAAGACGGGTTAACAAATGATGCTAGCGTCAACCCAGCCCTATGTCGCCTGCACTAGTTTTTGAAAATGAGGCAGAAAATCCTAAAACCAGAACAAAAGCATTAAAAGCATGTGTGTGTGACATCACAGCATTGGTATGAGAGCTCACAGTTCCACCACTCCTCTGCTCCAACACGAACGTCATCAGGGCAGACACATTAAAACCACGAAGAGAACACCCAGAACAGTTCTGATACATCCCATAATCTGAGTCATCTTGTTAGCATCTATAGCATATGGCTGCTGCCCAAGTGCTAATCATTGAGTGTCTGACAGTGACTCGTCTGCATCAGAACTGTACATCTGGCCGTGCAGCAGCAGCCAAGCAAAGCCTGCTTTAGAGCAAATGACTGCTCAGGATATTAGATCATGGGATTAGAGAAATATCAGAATATGAAAACATGAATGGTTGCGGGCACAGATACTGCAGCTGTGTTTAAAGCCATGTCTAGTCAACTCAAACAATCAAATGAAGTGTTTGATGTTGGTTCTTTTTCAGAGTTCAACAAAGTATTAAACTGAGTTTGTTCAGTTTAAAGTTCAGTTCTGGTGTGAAGTCATTTTACTGTATTTTAGCATTAATAGTGATATTGATAATCATCACGAAAATACCATTTACAGTGACATTTTAGAAGGTTTGTGTCTTTCAAACTGGGAAAATAAAGAACTAAAAGCCCTCCAAAAACAATCAAACTACCCTTCTGTCAATGGAAATACAAAAATACTCCCCCACACACTTTTTAGACCACCTCCCCCAAATCATTTTCATACAGTCCCTCACATTTCCAGAATGAATTACTATATTTAAATGATGAATCATAACATCCACATTCCTCAAATACCTTTAACAAGTGAAATAATATTGAGGAGAAAACCATTAAATCATCAAAGAAATGATGTCATGCTTTCACTAAAGTTTAAACAATCCTGCCTGCACACACACACACACACACACACACACACACACACACACACACACGTAACTCATTACACACTGTTCCACTGGCTAGTGTACACGTGCAACTATATGCAACAGCATGGTGTCATGTGTGTGATTAAGAGTTCACCCGTTCATAAGGCCAGAGAGAAGAACCTGATGGGTGGACTGGGTGTCATCACTGTGCTTATGCAGCAGTCTCTTATCGGAGCTATTGAACGCTGTGTGGTGGGTGGGTACAGACTATCAAACCCACCAGCTGCTGGGCCATAACAAGCCCCCCCCCATTAACTGACAGCACAGAGCCGTTCTGACTGATGGGACAAGCGACAGGTAATGGTGTGTATATGTGCTCAAAAGCAGTCAAACTAGTGCATAGCGGCATGAGAATGGTACCAATAAACAGCTGCAGAAACGCATTAGTTTTCAATATTATAAGGTGCTCTGTGTAGCATTTCCGTGCTAGTAAATGGACCTGTGCTTGTATAGATCTGTTCTAGTCTTCCGACCACTCAGAGCTCTTTAACACTACATGACATCATTCACACAATGATGGGAGGAGCTAAGGTGCCGCGTGCACATCAGGACTATTAACATTCACACACTGTAGAAAAGTGTCTTGCCAAAGGACACATCGACATGGACTACCGGGGATCGAACCACCGATCCTATGATTGAAGGGCGACCCTGCTCACCACTGAGCCACAGTCACCCAGATATTACAGCCACATTCATTTGACAAAAGAATAGCAGCCTAATGCTCTACCATGCAGTCTTACATCACTGGGAGGGAAATGGGAGGATCTTTACCTGAAGTCGTTCTGATGATGATGAAAATATGCATTATTGTTAAATAAGTGGTTGTATCTTGTGGCAAAATGCTGTTTCTTAGGATCACTCATCGAGACACAAATGACATTCTTCTTTATTCTGACTTAATACATCTATTGTAATCATTGCTGCTCTATCAGAACAAGACGTGGGTCCAGGGCCAGAAGAATCTCATACAGGGATCCTTTACAGATCAGTACACCTCATTGGGCGAGTCCAGGTTGGGCCACGGTGTGACCCATCCAAAGTGTCTTTGTCAATATCACTGTGAAATTCAATTCAATTCAATTCAGTTCATTTTATATAGCCAAATATCACAAATTACAAATTATCCTCAGAGGGCTTTACAATCTGTACACATACGACATCCCTGACCTTTGACCTCACATCGGATCAGGAAAAACTCCCCAAAAATAACCTTTGACAGGGAAAAAAGGGAAGAAACCTTCAGGAGAGCAACAGAGGAGGATCCCTCTCCCCGGATGGACAGATGAATAGATGTCATGTGTACAGAATGAACAGCATTTACAAAGTTACATAAACACATTACATGAATATGACAATGTATGAATGGAACTCCAATCCATGAAACAGAAGGAGGTAGAGAGGAGGGGGGGCATTGAATTTGGCATCCAAATTCAGTGTTTCTGTTCATTCAATCAGACCGGCTGCCAACTCAGTTTTAATGCTGCAGTTATCTTAAAAGGAGTCCAGTCATTATCCAATGAGTACTGAATGGACTCCTCCATTTGTTACTCCTCACAGAAATGGAGGAAAACAGGTCTAACTCTTCTAGCTGTGTGCTCAAAGACAACATAAGATGCATTTTGTGGTTGCAAAACAGATTTAGGTTCAGATGTTTCTGCATGATGTGAAAACTTGAGCTAAAGGATTGTGCTTATCAATCTGGCTCATAAACGTACAGAGACCAGAGAGACCAATAGAAAGAACTGGAGTTCAACTCAGACCGAAGGTCCATCGGTCAGAAAAATAAAAGACACAAGGTTTGTTTCTCTTTCTGTCTGAGCACCGGACACAAACCTCTCCCAGATGAACTGCATTGTGGGACTCTGGATGCCAAATCTCCTGCACTTCCTCGAAGGTATTTAAATGAAGCAAATTTGCTCCACTATCAGCCAGAACATGCTGTGTGAGATCACACTGTGACCTTTAAATGACGCCAACGAGAAGGCTCCTGGGATTCTCACTTAGTCTTCTCAGGGACAGACCAGGAGGCCCTGTTCTCATCCACCAGCTCACACTGTAAATGTAGAACACTTGCGAGTTCTGAGCGACTCTCTGACCTCCACAACTCTCTGTGGACGACGTCAGTACTCCAGCTTCCCCAGGACAGCAGCGCATTGGCATTCAGGACTGCATACACAATACAATGCACAGCCTTGGACAACCTTAATGAAGAGAATGATTGGATTTATTTACTTAAAAAAATACTTACACATTCACCAATTTTCTCATATTTAGAATGTTCTCTTGGGTACGAACACAAACCTGTCCAAGGAGTCATGTGACATTAGTCTGCTGTTATCCAAAGTATTTATTTTACTTATGGATTGTCTATATTATTACTTTGTAGCAATTTGCATTAAAACATGCTTCATAAATTACACTTCATAATTATGTTGTTTGACATGAATTTGAATTATAATTTAATTCAAAATGTATACAATAAGGTCAGTGAGAAGTTGAACCAGACACATCCTGTCTGAGTTCCTTCTTCAGAACCCCCGGGAGCCTCAGCCTCTCGGGGGGACATGGACATTCAAACATGTCTTAAAGACATAAAAACATGACCTGCAACTTCCTGATGTTAAACTCTGAACACCTCAGAGATCAATTATCTGGTGATGTGGTTTCTGTAGATGACATTGCCCTGGCATCCAACACCACTGTAAAGAATCTCTAGTTATCTTTGACCGAGACTTGTCCTTTAACTCCCACGTTAAGCAAATCTCAAGGACTGCATTTTTTCATCTACGTAACATTTCAAAAATCAGGCACATCTTGTTTCAAAAAGATGCAGAAAAGCTGGTTCACGCGTTTGTTACTTCCAGACTAGATTACTGCAACTCCTTATTATCAGGCTGCTCACATTTAAAATTCTTCTCCTCACCTACAAAGCCTTGATTGGTGATGCACCATCATATCTTAAGGAGCTTGTAGTACCATATTGCCCCACTAGAGAGCTGCGCTCACTAAATGCGGGGCTACTTGTGGTTCCTAGAGTCCTAAAAAGTAGGATGGGAGCCAGAGCCTTCAGTTATCAAGCTCCTCTTTTATGGAACCAGCTTCCACTTTCAGTCCTGGAGGCAGACACAGTCACCTCATTCAAGAATAGACTTAAGACTTTCCTGTTTGATAGTGCTTATAGTTAGGGCTGAATCAGGTTTGCCCTGGTCCAGCCCCTTGATATGCTGCTATAGGCTTATAGGCTGCTGGGGGATGTTTTAGGATACACTGAGCACCTATCTCCTCTTCTCTCTCTCCTTATAGATGAATTTACATCTCTCCATTGCACCTTATTAACTCTGCTTCCTCCCCGGAGTCGTTGTGACTTCACGTCTCATAGGGTCCATTGGACCTGGAGGTGTCTGATGCTGGTGAACCGGCCTCCCGTTGGCCCTGCTGATGCCCCGCCCCCCCTCCTCTCTACCTCCTTCTGTTTCATGGATTGGAGTTCCATTCATACATTGTCATATTCATGTAATGTGTTTATGTAACTCTGTAACTCTGTTCATCTGGTCACATGACATCTATTCATCTGTCCATCTGGGGAGAGGGATCCTCCTCTGTTGCTCTCCTGAAGGTTTCTTCACTTTCCCACTCACTGATATGAAGTAATATAAGGAATTACCAGTGAGATATAATAAGTATAGTGAGAATTAACTATATCATTTACAATATATTATACATTTACAATACATTATTTTAGAGGCATTACAAATGTAATGCATGTGTTAAGGGACAATTTGAAGGGATGAAGGTTGGTCGTAAGAGCAAGAACTTCTATATCTATTTTCAGCCCTGAATGAGATATAATCCATGTCTTGATCAGGTAAAGAGTTTATGTCAAGCTTGTAATTTAGTAAAATTCCTCTGATTTCTCCGTATTACCACCGTAAAGTTAAAGTCCATATACCTTACCATTAGAATAAAAGACAACACAACTTACTGTATCTAAGAAAACAACTCAGTAAGCAAGACTCTTCAACTTCTCCTCTCATCATTAAAACCAACCCTGTGCCGGGATACCCAAAAACAAATGGCAAAACAAGAAGTGACTCCATTTCTAACAATAATAGATTATATTATTACAGTAGGTGTGCTTCTCTCTTATGTGTCTGATAGTAAATGGTCCAGTACTTGTATAGATCTAGTCTCCCGAACACTTGAAGCGCTCTAACACTACATGACATCATTGAGACCCATTCACACACTGATGGGAGGAGCTAAGGTTCCACCTGTCCATCAGCAGTAACTAACATTCATACACTGATGGGAGGAGCTAAGGATCCACCTGTCCATCAGCAGTAACTAACATTCATACACTGATGGGAGGAGCTAAGGTTCCACCTGTCCATCAGCAGTAACTAACATTCACACACTGATGGGAGGAGCTAAGGTTCCACCTGTCCATCAGCAGTAACTAACATTCACACACTGATGGGAGGAGCTAAGGTTCAACCTGTTCATCAGCAGTAACTAACATTCACACACTGATGGGAGGAGCTAAGGTTCAACCTGTTCATCAGCAGTAACTAACATTCACACACTGATGGGAGGAGCTAAGGTTCCACCTGTCCATCAGCAGTAACTAACATTCACACACTGATGGGAGGAGATAAGGTTCCACCTGTCCATCAGCAGTAACTAACATTCACACACTGATGGGAGGAGCTAAGGTTCCACCTGTCCACCAGTAGTAACTAACATTCACACACTGATGGGAGGAGCTAAGGTTCCACCTGTCCACCAGCAGTAACTAACATTCACACACTGATGGGAGGAGCTAAGGTTCCACCTGTCCACCAGTAGTATAACATTCACACACTGATGGGAGGAGCTAAGGTTCCACCTGTCCACCAGTAGTATAACATTCACACACTGATGGGAGGAGCTAAGGTTCCACCTGTCCATCAGCAGTAACTAACATTCACACACTGATGGGAGGAGCTATGGTTCCACCTGTCCATCAGCAGTAACTAACATTCACACACATTCATTTGGGGTCTTGCTCAAGGACACATCGACATGGACTAGAGGAGCCGGGGATCGAACCTCTGATCCTCTGATTGAAGGAGGACCCTCCTCACCACTGAGCCACAGTCAACGTTGTCAAATTGTCAACGTTATCACAGTTCAAAGAAAATACAGTAAAACAGTAATCCAGGAAATATGTGTATTCAAAAATAGCTACTTCTGTACATTCATCTCATTTGCTGTTTCCTGAGCTTCAGCGTCAGATGGAGGAAGCAGAGATGGATGGCCACTTCCACTGACCAGAAATAAAACAGCCTGCATGTAGATATTGTTTTAAAATAAACAATAAATAGTTTATCAGGAAATAGAGAGTATGATGAATATGTTGGATGAGTAATGCATTCATCTCAAGATCTAATTCCAAAACCAGAGGCATTAATCTGGGCTGAATATGAGAAGTTTTAAAACCCAAGACTTAAGAAAGACTTTTCTAGATCATGAAAGAACATCATGGGTTGAGCTTTTGAAAAAGTATTATATTTGGAGATATTGGAGATACATCAAAAAGGAAATAAATGCTAAATAATCTTCTAAAAAATATCACGACTGTCTACATTATATATATATATATATGCATTGCATTGCGAAACACATTGCACAATACTGCCATATTCCACTCTTATTTTAAATTTGTTATGGTGCCTTCAGTTCAGTTACATTTTTTAATTCAACTAACAAGTCAGAATACTGAAAGCAACATGAAAGGCTAACTATGTACATTTTAAAATGTATTAATGTGTTGTAAGTTATATCGTCATTGCAATATTCAACACATGTTGTCAGCCCTCCAGTTTACACACATAAGAACCTGACAGAACTCAAACGGAGCTTTCTGATCAAATGTCCAGTTATGGAAGCTTTTGGGAGACAAATTGCTTCCCTAAAATCCGCCTCCTTCTATGAAAAAACACAAGTACTTGCTTTGTCCCCTGGAGGCTGTGGACCGTCCCTGGAGACACAGACTGCTATTCAGACTGCTCACACACACACACACACACACACACACACACACACACGCAGACAGACACACACACACATGGTGACTATATTTACCAACCCAGGAGGCCCAGTGAAGGCATGCCATAAATGTGACACGTGCCCCCAGCCCAGCGCCTGAAGGGCTCTCTAAACATCTCCACACCAGTGCAAATATGCTATCAGCGCCTTCAGACTCAGAGAGTGAGTCAGTGAGTCTAAGGAAGTGGAAGTGGAAGATTCACAGGAAAAGGACTGATGATGATCATCCTCACCACGGTTGGTTCAGGTTAGATGGAATGCATGGACTTCAATGACCTCATCACTCGAGATAACATAAGATCAAATAACCCTTTATCCCAGCGTGGATAGTGTGCATCAGTAGAAAATAAGTACAATAAATAGTCAAACAGTAAAGGTATTATAAACTGCAAAATAAAGCTCAAAATTCAATATAATCAGATTACACATTATTGCATTATTGCAGATATGAGGCAGGAAATATGAAGTGTTTACATTACACATCTACACATGATCCAAGGTTGATTACAATCTACTGAACTGTGGGGGCAAAGCATACCTAGGAGATCATTTATCCCAAACCTGCTGGGTAACATGCAGCTCCAGAACATGCTCCATGCCTTCTGTCAGGGAGACGCTGTTCACCGCGGCCGGTTACAAGGTCTGAATAACGCTCAGGGTTTAATTGCCTGGAGGATTCAGTACAAGCGCCAACTTCATCCTCTTGGGACCACACATATACACAGCTAATTCCAGCCCTTAGTTTTTGAGAAAGATTGTTACTGAAAGAATATTTGATGGCAGAAAAAGATTGTGTCTAGAGCTCACCAAGAAAGGTTTCTCCTCTGGGGGTCAGTTGGACAGACAGTCCAACTTTAGGCCAACATGTTCCAGAAATCCAATGATCTTTACTTCCTATACTCGTGGCTCTGAGGTCATATGCATCTTAGAATATAAATGCTCATCTTATACTTGATAGTAAGTTACAGGCAGTGAATGTACAGATTAGTGTATCATAGAAATGTAGCACTGGTACAAGATGGATGTTATATTTCTGTGTCTGGTGGCTCCTCCCTGTTGATTCAGCTGTCCTCTGGCCTCCATCACAGCTAATGGTTGATTTATCATCAGCTGATGTCTGTAGGAGGAGCGTGTTATACATAATGACAGCTAATGAAAGGACTCCATGAAGTAAGCAACAGAGAGTGAGAGATCAGAGCAAAAAGAAGACATGGATGTGTGAGGTGATGAAGGGAGGAGGACAGAGAATTTAAAGAGGTAAATGAGACGGATCAACCGTTCTAGATTTACTAAACACCAGCATGACACAGCAAACTGAGCTTGGTACATCTGTCTGCTGCCAGCTGAGTGGCACATCTGTGTGGTATGATACCCCCCCCCCCCCCCACCATGCTCTACAGCCATACACAGCAGAGTAATTACTTATCAGGCCAATATCCAAACACACTGTTCCAGAATGTAGAAGTGCAATGATTGTCATGTCAACCGTATAATATAATGACAACATTAATCAATCAATATGAAATGATCACTATAATGAGGGTAGTAATTGCACAAAAATAATAATAGGAGAATGATTACTACCAAGAATAAAAACAGCAGAAGGTATAAAAGCAGAAAAAGTAATAGGAATGTGACTAATAATAGTCACTATATAATATATATTGTGACATAAATAAATGACTAACTGTAACAACGTGATTCAGCATATGTCCTCATTTGTCATGAAACTACT